>NC_009182.1:1358907-1366407 GCF_000149385.1 Cryptococcus deneoformans B-3501A
CCCGTCCCGCAACTCGTCCCACTACCCCGCCAACACCGACCTCGCCCTCGGCATGGCCCCCGCCGCCCCCTCCAATGCCAGCCCGCGCATCCCCTCCGCATCCAACGGCGCCGCCCCGCCCCACGCCCCGAGCTCGTACAGGCTGCCTCCAGGCGCCATGACCCCCTCGCGCGACTCGGCACTCGCCTCCGCATCCGCCTCCCGCGCCCAGAGCTACAAGGGGTCCCCCAGCATCAACCCGCGGTACTCGACCGGCAACCCTGCGTCCACGCCGCCGTTAGCCGCGAACGGCGTCCCCCCACCGCGGCCTAACCGCGCAGGCACGCTGCCGCTCGACCTCTCGCTCGATAGGGATCCCAGCCCGCAACCTGCGTCTGCCCGCTCACCCGCCTCCCAGCTGCCGCCCGTCCTGCCGTCCCCCGGCGTATCCCCCGGCGTATTCTCCCCGCCGACGCTGGGCCAGCCATTCGCCGCCCCTGTTGGCCCCGCGCCTGGCAACCCGTATTTCCCCAGCGCGACCGCCGCGATCGAAAAGGGCATGGAGGACGTCAAGATGTCCGGCCCCGTCGGGGTCGGTGTACCCATGGGTGTCGTCGAACCGAGAGAAAAAGAGTTGCCACGTGAGCCCGGGTCGGCGGCGATGGGCGGGAGAAGCAGGAGTGGGACCGGGAGGAGCAGTAAGGATAAAAAGAGCATGTTTGGGTTCGTCTCTGGTACGTCTCTTTTCTCTCTTTCCCGAAGCGTTTTCCCGGGAGAGGAGATGGAGTGCTGACGAACGAGGTAGATTTACTAGGCAAGGACAAGCCGCCAGTGATTTCGAAACCGTATGATCCGGTGCATGTCACCCATGTCGGATTTGATTTCCAAACCGGAAAGTGTGCGTCCGGCTTTCTTTTTCTGGTATTGTGTGCACTGACAAGCGCGATATGTAGACACCGGTATGCCCCCCAAATGGCAGCAAGTCCTCGACGACAATGGCATCACCCAAGACGAGCAGGAACGAAACCCGAACGGCGTCATGGCCGTCGTGCAGTACCTGAAACATCAAGACGAAGGCGAAGATGAAGAAGAGGAAGTATGGGCAAAGATGAAGAATGCGCAACCGCCTGCGTTTCCTCCACCCTCTGCCGCGCCGTCGCAGCCGACAACGCCAGGAGGAGGGGTCGGGAGTAGAGAGATGAGTAGGGAACCGAGTAATGAGGCGCTCGGCGCAGCGGGAACACAGGTGGTCGATTTCACGTGTCCGAGAATGGCTCCTGCTCCGCCGACCAAGCCGTCCCTCAACCGAATGCTCGTGTGTTTTTTTTTTCGCGTAAGATGGAAAAAGTACTGACAGATATAGTCGGAACGACATGCGCCGGCTTCGCACCGACCGGCCGAACTCACCACCCCTGCCCCTCTGGCAGCCGCTCCTAGGGTGACACAGGCGTATTCTTCCGCATTATCGCATTCACCCCACCTCCCACCTCCTCATCCCACGTCGAGCGCTCCGCCGACCGCGCCCGCGCCGCATCTCGATAGGTCGTACTCCCAGCGTGCGCCGGTGTCCGGTACAAAGACAAAAGTGTTGGATCGGGCGAATACGACGAGGTCGCCGGGATCGAGTGCGGGGATAGCGCAGGGCGCGGGGACGGGCACCGGTTTGACGAAATCGCAAAGTCAGTCGGGACATAAATCGCGCGATCCATCGAGAGAACCAAAAGATTCAGCTTCTTCCTCTGGCGGATTATCGAGAAACCAAACGACGACGCGACAGCAGCAAGGGGCGACTCCCCGTAGAAGGGAAAAGGAGAAGAAGGAGAATGAAGAGGTGATAAGGCAGTTGAGGATGATATGTACGCCCGGAGACCCGAATTTGGTGTACAAGAATTTCAGAAAGATTGGTCAGGGGTGCGTCCGATTGGTATGCAGATGAAAACACGAGGCTAACACGAAAACAGTGCGTCGGGCGGTGTGTACACCGCGATAGATCGTCAAACTCTGCCGGTCGCTATCAAACAGATGAACCTCGAAAAACAGCCGAAACAGGATCTCATCATCAACGAAATCCTCGTCATGCGCGAATCTGCCCATCCAAACATTGTAAACTTTAAAGATTCGTACCTCTGGCAAGGCGATCTGTGGGTGGTGATGGAGTACATGGAAGGAGGCAGTCTGACAGATGTGGTCACGGCGCATTGTATGAGTGAAGCGCAGATTGCGAGTGTGAGCAGAGAGGTTTGTGAGGGCCTGAGACATTTACATAGTAAAGGGGTGATACATCGCGATATCAAGAGTGATAACATCTTGTTATCCCTGAATGGTGATGTCAAGCTTAGTAAGTTTGTTTCGATCTCTTATTTTTATTCACTGCTGACGATAAGAAATAGCCGACTTTGGTTTCTGCGCGCGTATTGCCGACCCGACGACGACGAAGCGGACGACCATGGTGGGCACACCGTATTGGATGGCGCCAGAGGTGGTGTTGCGGAAAGAGTATGGGCCGAATGTTGATATTTGGAGTCTGGGTATTTTGGCGATCGGTATGTCGTCTGGGTCGGGACTTGATTGGGCTAATTTTTTTTTTTTTTTAGAAATGCTCGAAGGCGAACCGCCATACCTTACCGAAAACCCGGTGAGGGCGCTCTACCTCATCGCTACAAACGGTACACCCAAAATCAAGGATTGGGACAAGCTTTCGACCGTGTTTAGGGATTACTTCAAGGTCACCCTCCAGGTTGATCCGGCCAAGAGACCGACGGCGGCGGCGATATTAAAGGTGAGTCGCGCGTCGTGTGTTTTACCCAAAAAAAGATGGAAAGAGGCTGATGGAGAAATGATTTTTAAAAGCATGAATTCTTCAAGCATACCGCCCCGTTGATATCATTAGCGCCTATGATCCGATCGTCGCGCAAGAGTTAGACCGGCGACTCTTGCTCGTATCGTCATATCATCGTAGATCCCACCCATCGACCATCGCCCCTTCCCTTGTCATTTTTTATTTTATTTTTTATTTTTGCCGCTACTGCATTTGCACAAAGGCGGCCTCTGTATATTCAAGATCGAACCACATCCGAGCAAAAGGAGAAACAAAAAGAGGGAGAAAAAGGAAAAAAAGACCTTCAACTGTGTATACTTTCACCACCAATCACCTTTTTTGCAAAAGCATTTTTTTTCAGCCTCGACCGAAAAGAAGAAACGCTCGGCAGTGCAATACGTGTTAATCTCTCTTCTTTTTCGTCTCTTCTTTTTGTCATTCTTTCGTTTCAGCTTTGCGTGGATTTCCCTGTAGATTTTTATATTTCATTTTGGATTCGGGCTTTTTCCCAACCTCTTTTTTTTTTTTTTTTCCCGTTTCGTTTTCTTCTTCTTCAGAGGTGAGGGGAAGATGTGTGGAGGAGAAATATTGATGACGGGTTAAAGATTGTTTTAGATCAGGGTGTGGAAGAGAAGGGGATATGAGGGAGATTTGTGTGAATATATATATATATTTTAGACTTATCGGGAAATGCGATATTTGTGCTCAATATACAACTTTTAACGCCATACTACTGCTTTACTTTAGTCACGCCATACACTTTATTCGAGGGGAAATATCCAAGCACATGATACATGCTCCGGTTATCCATCATACCACTTCATTCTTCGTCTCACCCCTTTCTGTCTACATAAAGGTGAACGGCTCATGCAGCTCCTCCATATCTTGCTCCCTTGGCCATATATTCGGTCCAAAATGCTTCATTGTCTCCCTATCCGGTATCGGCAGTTTCTTACTCGCTGGCGCGTCTGCGTACATCATGTCTTTTGGTAAATCATTCAAGAGTTCAGCCTGCTTGACAAAAAATGTTCGAACATCGGTCACTTGCTTTTCCAGATCGTTACCCCCGCCAAGCCGAGACAAGTAAAAGTTGTCCTTTGCACGAAGGCCTATACGGAATTATCAGCAAAAATAGACCAGTGCGAAAAAGAGTAACTTGCAAGCATTCTTCACCGTGCTCACAGTGGCATATTCCCTCTCCTCAAATGCTGCCCACGCACATCTATACGCCAGACCCCTGAACCCAGCCGAGCCCATTTCATCTCCAGGCTCTTTTCCAATTCCAATGAAGGCTGCCGAAAGATTACACCATAATGCTGATTCGCTGAGGGGAAAAAGTATTTAGCCAACGCACATGCAACGTCAAAGAGGATACATACAACTTGCCGAGATCGGCGCGGATGGGATCTGAAGGGGCGAGGGCGGTTGTGTGATAAGGGAGAATCATGCTCCACGCAAAGAGGTACTCGGCGGCGGCTTCCAGGATGTCTCCTCGTCGGTAGATCCTGTTTTTATTAGTTTCTTCAGTCTCAAAACAGGTCGCAGGACCTACTTATTCGCATTCGCCTTCTTAAGCTCTGCGATCGCCACCTTTTCTTTCAAAGGCCGTTCATCCACCGGCTTACCCTTGATCATCTTCATGAAAAGGTCAAACTCCACATCTCCTATCGTGCTCAACATGATAGTCCGGAGAATGTCGAATTTGGCAAGTCGAAGATTGTTGAGCTCCCTGCGTCTTCCAGAACTTGAGAGTTCATACATGACACGAAGGTAGGGGTGCAGTGTATCCATCTCAAAGCTAGGGATACAGTCAGTGACGTTCGGACAAGGTGTACGTACCTTTCAAGGCCCTTGTGCCATTCTCCGATCGGAAGGTCTCCCCATCCCGCCCAAAGCTCATACGGTGTGAGGTCTCGAGGTTTCTTCCGTTGTTCCATCGTTTCAACAGGAGGCGGACGAAGGATAGCTGTATAACGTTAGCAAGTTTGACGTGACGAAGGAAAAAACATAATGTACGGGGTAAAGCTTGAATCCAGTCCTGCGCCCAAGCCCTAGGGCCGAATGTTTGTAAAACCGCGAGAGACGGAGGTGCAATCTTGAGCTCTGCATCGAGATCTTTGAAAAGGGTATCCTTGGATATATTTTCGAGAGCTTTGCATTGCTGGGTATAGTACTGTGACATCTGCTGATATTGCGGAGCCAGCTTCTGATTTGAGCCGTGGAGCTTTCTGAGAGTTTCATTTGCGCGAAGCACTGATACGAACATCAGCACTAGCAACACAGAAGTATGCGCCTAAATTACAAGCATTTCGCACCGTGGTCGCCGCTGCAAACTCGCGTAGCTCAAAAGTCACCCAAGCACACCTCAGAGCCATCCTTGTAAACTTTCTTTCCCCATCTTTCTTCGAAATGGCCTTGCTGAGGGTGATGCAAGTAGCGGACATGTTTGCAAAGACGACAGCCTCGCTGTGTTTGGTCAGCTCTGCCAATGAATCAAGAGACATACAGATATCCAAGCCTCGGCCGGTTGGGGTCGCATTCTGGTAGAGCTTCAACGTGATGTGGGAGAACTTCCTTCCAGGCCGTGGTATACCCTTTAAGCGCTTCTTGAAAATCACCATCGCGATACTTCCTGTGAGTCCAATCAACTTGGCTATCAGCGTTGAGTATCAAATGAGCTCACTTGTTTGCCTTTTCTTTCAAATTTTCGAGCTCATCTAGCCTCTTCGCCAGTGGCTTTTGAAGATTACCAAACTTGGTATTTTGATAACTCCTGCTGAAGGACATACCTCGGTCGTCGAATGGTGTCATCAACTTTTCGGCAGTTTCCCATATCGACGCCTTGGCCAACCGGAGACTATGAAGGTCGGCGGATGCACCGGGGGACATAAGATCATAAGTAATTCGCATGCTGCTGTAATGAGTAGGGGTGCTGTAGCTATGGGACCATCAGCTATAGTCACTGAAAGTCAAATTGAAGGATGACGTACTCATCGAGATCATACAGAATATCCGCTGGGAGTTTGTCAAACTTGCCCCACGCCATCCAGAGCTCATCATCACTGAGCTCCCTAGGCTGCATGTACTCTTCAATGACCTCGTCAGCCATGTCGTCGAATGTTAAATGTCAAAATTGAAAAACACGAAGAAGAGAGTAACGAAATCGGTGGACTCTCTACCACCGACCGACACAAGCGTCAGGTCAGGTTACCTGACGGATACGTAAATAAGTTTAGTGTTTGGCTCCGGCCTGGCCTCGCGACTGTTTTCAGCATTTCCCTGACTTTTGTACAAACAATGTATGGGAAAAACATGTTCCTGTTTTCGTCGTCTCATATTGTGATTGCCCCCCTCCTCTGGACAATTTCTTTATCACCTCCATATGTCTGTTATAAATAATATCGGTACCTTAACCCAAACCATGGATGACTCGGTCCTCGAGCTGCCCCTTCGCTCGCAGAATAACCTCGTAGATCGCTCAATTGAAGAGGCGACAACATACTCTCCGCCTCCGCCGTACAACATGCAGCTTTCGGCGTTTCCCAGTCAGCCAAAAGAGGTCACAGAAGCGCTTTTAGAAGGACAAGTAAATTGTTCTGGAGAGAGAAATACATGTGAGGGGCAAACACGAGGAAATAATCTGGGTACAGATAATCTCGAGGCTAAAAGCCAGAGCGCAATTCTATATCTCGACAAGTACGAGAAAGTGAGGCATTCAGGTCGCCATCGCTGGAGTCTCGGTAAGCATGATGAGAGTCTCCTTGGATATAGTGCTTACACGGCGTCCCAGATACGACCGATACCGATCTGACTCTCGTCGACATCCCCTCCTCTCCTCAATGCTCTACTATCAAAGGCATGCGCCCACTTTTGCTTCCCTCTCGCCTTCAACAATCATCATCCTCCATCTCAAATAAATCGAAAATGACGAATACATACGCTCTACCAAGAGACCGACCTCCCATGAGATCTACGTACAGCTACATGGGAGATAAAGAGGATATTACTGGCGATAGGATGGTGCGCTGCCGGAGAGGGATGATAGCGCGACGGGGATTAGGGGCCGACTTCAAGTTGGCGCGAAATGAGAAAGAAGAACGGATATATGGTGCTGTATTATGTCTTCCATCAGACATGGGCCTTGGTTTGTCAAGCGAAAGCGATACTGAAAGCGAAGCATCCTTCTCCCCGCCCATTCCTATCCCTTCGGACGTCTCATTTGCTCTCTCCTCCCTCGCCGACTTCTTGTCGCCCACCGATCCACACTCATTAATGAGCCCAAAAGATAAGGAAGGTCCATCTTCAAAAGGCTGTTTGCAAGCACCAGGATCACCGTCAAAAGGGTCTGGGAGGAGAATGGCATGGGCGAAAAACGTGGAAGCAAGATTAGAAGCAGACCGGGAAGGAATGGTGCCAGTTGCGAGGTTCGTCCCAAGCGCCATTTCAAGCACCAGTACGGGGTGGTTTTCGTTATTCCTTTCCTTCTTTTTCAAGCAGCCTCAGCACCGATCAAAACCTCCTAAACCCACACCAGCTCCTAATATCCCGCTTCACATCCTTCTGCTTTTGCTTGAAATCATCTCGACGATAGCTAGGGGAATCAAGTACGCTGTGCTGACGGGGGTGAAGGTATGGGTTGTAATGGAAGTTGTTTGGCGTGGAATAGAATCAGAAGTATAGTTGTAAGTGCTTTATCACTGATA
>NC_009182.1:1371407-1373907 GCF_000149385.1 Cryptococcus deneoformans B-3501A
AATTGGCTTCTCGAGACTGGGGGGTGTGTTTATTGGAAGTGGTGAGTTGAAAGGAAGAGGCGGGTTGCCTGGTAAGTGGATTCGTGTGTATAGCAACGGACGCTCTTCTGACCTATCCGCAGGTGTTTTGATGTCTGCATCAGATGCAGGTCTTTCAAAGATAGATGTTGTTGGCCCTCCGGACATATCTCAGTATTTAGCGACTTTACGATCATCCGTCATACGGTTCGTCCTCTGTTAGTCCAGCCGATACATGTCACTGATAACTCTTATTTCGCAGCGAAAATTTGACGGTTAACGTCATTCCATACCCAAGGGACGTTACTCCTGGTACACCGGTGAAGCTTTATGAGTCGAGGAATATAACCGTGCACGGTGTTGCCCTCATTCCTACGTTAGACCCGTTTTCAGCCACTGAGACCAATATGGTCTATCCTCCCTACGATCCCTATTCTGCCACATTCAATCCCAGTCACTTGTCGCCCGCTGATCTGCAAAAATGGTGTGATCATGTTGTCCGGGATATGTTTCAAAATAATGCACAGGCTCGTCTTTCAAAACGAGCGCCTTCTGCTACTCCTTCACCTTCGACATCCCCTCGATTAGGCTCTCCGATTGGCTCGTCCAAGAGGCCGCGAACAAACAATGTTTTTCTAGCGCCGGATGGCACCATAAACGCTGCTCGTCCTGATCCCCGAGCTCCTCTGCCCTTACCCTCCGATTCCGACGTCGAGACACAAATGTTGTATATTTGCCAAGCCCCAGATGTTCGGGGTAAATTCGATGTCGCGAAAGCGAACACTCTTGGAGTACCTAATGGCCCTTTGAGAGGGAAGTTGACAAGGGGTGAATCGATTGAAGTGCCGGATCCAAATGTGGATGGCGGGACAAGGGTAGTAATGCCTGAGGATTGTTTGGTTGGAGGAGGAAAAGGAGGGACCCTTGTCATTGTAAATTGTACAGAAAAGACATTGCAAACGTTACTTGATGGTGACGCTTTGCATAAATGGCAGAAGGAGACGCCAACTGGGGAAAGAGAAGGTGAGGGAGGGATTGATGTGATGGTACACAGAGTGCCAAGAAGTGTTTGGGGAGACGAACGATACCAGGCTTGGATGCAATCTTTTGGAGAGAAGACGAAAGTAGGCGTCCACGTAGTGTATTATGAAGCAATATTAAGCTGACCATGTTTTGGTAGCATCTAATAGCGAATACAACTCCTGCTATCGATCATACCGTATTCAACTCTGCCGCATGGAACACCCTCCACCTTTCTCTAATCGAGCCTACAATCTTCCACCCACCATTCCTTCGCCATGCTTCTACTTCATTTCCCAGCTTTGAATCCAATTTGCCCTCCAACGTCACCTTCATTCATCCGAATGACTTTGTCAAGATGTATCCTCCTTCCCCACTAGAGACATTCCCGTGGCATGAGAAGGATTTACCTTTCACTGTCACTGAAAATCAAGCGGACGATGCAAGGGAGAAAGTAAAGAAAGAGAAAAAAGATTACGATGTAGTGTGTGAGAAGGCTAGGAGCATCGTGCGGCAACTCGACATGGAAAAGGCGAAGGCAAAAGAGACGGCTGATGAGGATGAACAGAGTGATGACATCGTAGTTACAACTCTTGGCACAGGATCAGCCATCCCTTCTAAATACCGCAACGTCTCCTCAACACATCTGGCCATACCATCCCTCGGTGGTATACTCCTCGACGCCGGGGAAGGTACTTTGGGACAGCTGAAAAGAAGGTTTGGCGAGGGGTTGAAAAGTATCTTAGAAGAACTGAAGATGGTATTTGTGAGTCATATGCACGCCGACCATCATTTGGGAATGAACGCCGTACTAGAAGAGAGATTCAGAGTAAGTCCTTGTTGCGCAATCGCATTTTTCTCCGTTCATTTCCCCATTTTTTTTTTTGGCTGACGATTTCTCTTTCTCTCGTTTTCGTCATTTCTAGCTCGGCATCAATACACCTCTTTACATCATCGCTCCTTATTTGATTGCTCTTAACTTACAAGAAACGGCCACTTGGCAAGCCGTGGGGGCAGAGAAAGGACTGAAGAATGTTAGGTTTTTGTGTGTAGAAAGATTAGGTGAGAGGATGTCAGTGGATGTCACGGAAAAGGATAGTTCTCAGAAGGTCGAGTGGAGGCAGATGGAAGGGGGCGGGAAGAGAAGATGGCCATTTGTTCCTTTACATGGCTTCTCCGAGTCTGTGTGAGTTATTTTTGTCTCATGTTCAGCCCTTTTTCATTTATGCTGATCAAAGCTTATCGACTAATCGATCCACATCTGTCATCACCTTAAACTCCCGTATTAACTCATTGTCCGATGACACACCTATAAATAATGTTACTCATTGACTTTGTGGCTTGTTTCATCCCCCTCCATATCGCACCATCGTATCCGACAATAACTGGCAGCTCCAAGATTCAGAGGCTTTACCTCCGCCAACTATTCGCTGACATGGGTCTCACCGCCATCTATGCGCCC
>NC_009182.1:1381407-1411173 GCF_000149385.1 Cryptococcus deneoformans B-3501A
AATGACAACGCTGGCGTATTATCGAAAACGTTCCGAACTAGACGACAAATTGATCATCAGCATGCTCAATTTCTGTGTATCTCCTTTCGTACGCGTAAGGAAATCGGCGCAGAACGCTCTTGATACGATCGCGAAGCTGTATAGGGGTGTATGGGTCTTGTGTTTTCCCACGCTATTCCAAGCGCTACGGCCCGGGACAGATCCTGACATTATGAAGGGTGCGCTTTATGTCCTGAGATACAATCACATCGGTATCACGAGAATCGGGAAGGACTGGAGGCAGCTCTTGGAGCTTACCGAGTGTCTTTTGAACGCACACCATGAGAACAAGGCTTCCGTGCAAGCTTTAGTGAGCAAAGCCACTGATGAGCTTATCGCTCGTATTAGGGAACCTCATGCTTTCGACATGAATGTTCGTCTCGAACGCATCCAGGAAGCTGCGGACGAGCTGGCTTCTGTTATCTCATGTCAGCCTGACCCGGCACTGGTGGAAATTGTTCATCAAGGTACTGTTGAGCGCTTGCAGCAGCAAGAGACGCAGTGGGATGTCTTCGTAGACAAGGTTTTGGCTATTGCGAAGAGTCCAAGCCTGAACTGGCGATACGTATTGAGTGCGGCGAGGTTCCTGTTGGCCGTGATGAGGAGGGATCGGCCGATGGATCTAAGGTTGGCCGATTTTTTCATGGGGAATGTGCAGAATCCTCTCCCTAGAATTCGTGATTACGGTATTGTGTAAGTTGTCCTACATTTGTGTCTTCAGTATTCGACGGATAACTAATACACAGATAGCGGCACCACTCGTCTTCTTTTTTCCATGACTCTTCGATCTCTCTGTCAAGGTTCAGAAGAACTCCTCTTCCTCGAGGAGCCTATCGACGAATACTCGAAGGAGATACCACTTGAGGATACGTCTCCCGAATTCACACAGCGCTACCTCACATCGTTCCGCGAAACCCCGGACGACGAATCAAAAGTTGTTCTTCAAGACAGGCAGCAGTCTGGGTGGCTGGCTTGGGGCAATACGCTGGAGGTATCTAGGTTTACGGGCTGGGACGAGCCGTTATTTCCAATCGAAGAGGCGAGCTTACCGGGCAAAGAGCTAATCGGGAAGTTCATCAGTGGGGAAGTTTGGTGGGAGCGCGTAAGTCTATTTCCGACCTTGCATGTAGACATGCTGATGATCGCCCAGCTTGCAAGCCTCTGGGCTCAAGAAAACGAACGCAATTACCCGTCAGCCACCCACATTGACTTCATACTCGCCCTTTCCCAGCTTTACGGTCCCTCCATCTTCCACTCCATTAGACCGGTCGTCGAAGGGTACCTTGCTGAAATGGAGTCCACAAAAGTTTACGACCGACACAAGACACGGGCAATGTGGGAGTTCCTAGCTGGTGTCCTTAGGGGGTCGATGGAGTGGTCCGGGAAAGATAGAAAGAGTCTTTGGGACTGGTTTACCCCGAGGTTACCAGAATTGCATGGGAATATCAGACATGATACTATTAAGTAAGTACAAGCTACTCAATTATCGATATCTATTGCGCAAAAGCTAACTTTCGTTAGGTGCTGGGATACTTCAATTGAATACGTATTATGCGATCAGGACCCTAGAAGGTTCAAACCACTTGTCGATTTCTGTATCAACACTGCTCTGAGTGCAAACTTCCAAGGAGCTTCTGCATTTGATCGTAAGTACCGCATGAACTTTGAAGTAAACAATACTGACTTGTGCATTCCAGTGACGAGGAGTGTTCAGCTTGCGCGATCGGTCATCCGGTGTCTCCAATGGCGTTTTAACGCTTGGGCGGATGACTTTGTCGAAGTTTACTTCCGGGAAGTAACCTGTCCTTATGCTGAAGTCCGAGGCCTCATCGCGTCAGTGCTCAATGCTATCGATCAGCTCAAGGTAAGCGCCCTTTATTCTCCTTTTCGCCACATACTCTAACGTTATACATAGTTCTATCCTTCATATCCTTCCGCTGCCGCCCTCGTCTCTGATATTCTACATGATCCCAAGGATAATAAGGATATCATGCACATTCGAAGCAGTTTCTTCCAACCCCAACTCGAGAAAATTATGGGGTCGCTGCCGGTATTGAAAGAGCTTAGACCACATGGACCGAAGGCTGTTTTGTCCGATCACGACACTTCTGCGACTACAGGTACGATTAAATGCATCCGCGGGCGAATGACACACTGATAAAATGACGTAGCGATCTTGTGGCTTACGGTTGAGCTGTCAGACGTTCACGCTGTATCTGCTTTCCCCTACATCATTCCCTATCTGTGAGCCATACTAAAACGCCGGATCTTTGGAGGCTAACATATGCTGTCTAGTCCCCAGATCTTCGAGCTTCGTGAACTCAACGACAATATTGACCTACAGCGAAACTGCGGTCGACTCCTTGCGATGATCACGTCCATCACGCCCGCTCTCGACCTTATTGATCCTCTTATGTCAGCGTTGATCAACATTCTGCAAGAATCTTCTGTGAGTCTTTTCGCCTTCATGTATAAAAGCTGGCAACTAACGTGAAACGCCCATAGTCCTGGAGAACGAGAATCAAGGTTATGCCTGTTTTAAGTTTGGTTTACTTTAGGAACCTGTCATTGCTGTCAGAGCCCTGTAAGGCTCAGTGTTTGGATGTTGTGTCGGCTTGCTTAAGGGATCCCAACCAAGAAGTTCGAGAGATGGCATGCTCGTGAGTCCTCTCTCGCGATGATTATGTCGAGGACGTGTTACTCATGTTGCACATAGCACATTAAGCGGCTTCTTGCGTTGCTCTCAAAGAGCGATGGTTGTTATCTTGAAGGTAAGGGTTCCATTGCCTGTTTTGCGTGCCAAAAATCATTGATATCGCAACCATAGGATCGTTTCGCCCGCGAGATCCAATCAATCACTCTCCCCAAGCGACGCGGTGCCCCGGGCCAAGTCAATCCTGAATATCAAGAGACACTTATCCAACTGCATGGGGCCGTCCTGGGCGCAACTGCTCTCGTCGAAGCCTTCCCTTACACTGTCCCCAAATTCATCCGTGAGTTTCGACTGATAATATGCCAAGCTTGCTAAATCCTAATGCCTTTCTCACAGCTAAACTTCTCGCCGACGTATTGGCTCCTCGAGTTTCAGATCCTGCTCCTATCTCTACAACTATCCGATCCTGTGTAGCCGTCAGTCTCTCAGTTTACTCTTACTTTTCTGCATACACTGACGTTTTATTCTAGTCTTTCAAGCGGACTCACGAGAAATACCAAGATAAATTCTCGGAAGATGAACTGTCAGCGATGAATTATGCTCAAGCCGGCAACTCCTACTGTGCGTATCCCTTCACTTCTCGATGTCTGGACTGTAGTTAATGTTCTGCGATTTCCAGACGCGTAACGAGATGTACGATTAAGTGTAGAGAAGCGTGAAGTACAAGTATAAATACAACAAGGTCATGGCCATTAATGTATTCGCATCTGTTTAGAATTGTTAGCCATGCACTTTCACGATTTCGTTTGGGCGATGTAATTTCGCAAACCATCTAACGTGATAAGAGTAAATTCACAGCTGGCCCAAGCTACTTATGTGACATTCGGAAAAACCGCCCTCTTCAAAACATCGAAGAGTGGCAAAGGGGCTTCACTTCGAACATATTCAAACGCTCAATGTCGATAGGCAAGTTCTTGCCATAAGCCCCTGTCACCTGAAAGCCTCAAGGTGGTAGGTAATGTTGACTAGGTGTCGAAGCCGGATTCGCCGTTGGATCGAACAGTCCTGACATTCTCGACAACAGCAGGTGGCCAAGTTTACGATGGTAGGCAAAAAAAAGCATCAGAAGTTGTGGTCGCGTGGGCTGAATTTTACGTCTGCCTTTCGGCTCACTGGTTCTTGAACTGATATCGAACATAAACGGCAGAAGATGAAGACTGCCCCTGGGAGAATAAGGATATGAAGAGGATTACATATCTAAACCTGCACCTTAGCAGGGACCGGCCTAATATCGAACGTAGGGGATACTTTTTTTTAGAAGATACAAAGAAAGAGGAGGGAACAAATAAATGAACAAGTTCATGCATGACAGATGTAAAGGATTTTCGAATAATTCTCCCCTGAATGTCGCCCGACTTCGCTGATGTACCTTCCTACTCTACCTCTATTCCTCAACTACTCAAGGAGCAGCAGCAGCGGTGGAGACAGCCTTGGGCCCGGGCTTACCCCATGACCCCTTCGCAGTTCCGGGGACCTTAGTTTTTTCCTTTGCGGGCTCGGCTTTCAACGCCACAGTCGCAGCCCGTCCATCAGGGATGAAACCAAACTCCATCCTGCCCTGGTTATCTCTAGTACCCTGGCAGATGTAGAATCCCTTCCTCTCGAACTGTATGATATCCCACTTTTTAAGGCCTTCAACTTCCTTAGAAGCAAGCGCGTAGGTGCGGTACTCGGTCTTCGGGTTGAGGACCTCAGGGAGGGAGTCGTCCTCTTCGAGCTTCTTCTTGGTGATGAGGTAATCGTATTCAATGAGGACAACGGGGATAAGAGGGTTGGCATCAGTCGGCGCAGCGAGCCAGGTGACTTTCTTAGAAGTCTTCTTGAAGTCTCCGGCGAGGTGAAGTGTGATAGTGAGAGAAGAAACGTCGCCGGAAGGGGTGGTAATCTTGGAAGTAACGAAAGCATTTCCCCAGTCCATGGCCGTGATCTATTAAGAAAAGGAAGTTACGTCGTGAGCTGTATGGCTTGGACACAGAGGGGCGTGAGAAAGCACACACCTCTTCATTCTCACCAAAGGTCTTGGCGTCCTCCTGCTCCATGATCAACTTGCTAGCAAAAACCAACTTCTTCTCTCCAACCTCAGGGTTCTTCTTGTGTAAGGGCCTGCTGACAACCTCAGGCTCTTCAGTCTCACGGCCAATAACATTGACACTGACCCTAGATGTACGGATTAGTGCCTTACCCTTCTCTCCCGGCCTGCAGTTTGAAGAAAGATACGTACATCCTGTCCTCCGCAATGGCCCAGTATCGAGGGGCAACGGGGTCTATAACCTTCTTGTTAACAGTCCAGATACCATCCCACTCAAGCTGAACGGCTTGCTGAGAAGCACCCTGACCGAGAATATAGTTCTTGAGACCTTGAACCGTCATACCGCGGGATCGTATACCTAAACAACGAAAGGAGTAGATTAGCATCACCTCAGACCCTTAAATAGATGACAACACATAAGACGGAAAGAAATGCCCACCTCGGACGGTAGGGAATCGGGGGTCATCCCAGCCTTTGACAACATTCTTCTCGACAAGATACTTCAATTTCCTCTTGCTCAAAACAGTGTAAACAAAGTCGACCCTGCTGAAGTCAAAGATCTCAATATTGGCGAAACCAAGAGTCTTAAGGAACCATTGGTATTGCTCATGACGGGCCCAGTACTCATTGGCGCGGAGAGCGTGAGTGACGCCATCGAGGTGGTCGATGATAGGACAGGCGAGATCGTACATGGGGTAAGACTTGTACTTGGTACTGAACATAGGTGTGATTAGCGTGTGCGTGGTGCGGGAGAGGGAATTCAACGCACCCAGTAACATGGTGCGAGCCCTCAACATATCGGTAGATGACAGGGTCACGCAAAGTACCGTTCTTGTGTTGATAATCAATCTTAGCTCTCAAACTCCACCTCTTGCCTTCCTCCGTACCCTCACACATCTCCTTGAACTTAACCAAGTTCTCTTCAATAGAGAGGTCTCGGTTTTTAGAAGGGATCATCGCTCGACGCTGCTCCTTGACGGTTTCGCCCTCAGTGTCGTCCATGAAAGCGTCGCCTTGCTTGATGAGTTGCTCAGCGTAGGCCTGGATTTTGTCGAAGTGGTCGGAAGTGTGAACTATCTTGTCGAAGGAGATTTCAATCATTTTGAGGTCTTCCTGGATAGCCTCTTCGAACTCACCCTATATAATCAAAAGAAACTTAATGGTCAGCATCACAATTCAAACAAATACACAAGTGAGAGGTGGACGTACCTCCTCCTTGAGAGGGTTGGTGTCATCGAAACGGAGGATGAACTTGCCCTGGTACTGGTCTGCCAGGTATCTGTTAAGGATAGCAGCCTTGAGGTGACCAATGTGCAAGTATCCTGAAGGCTCAGGGGCTACACAATAATCATCAGTATCGAGCGGCAGATAAGACCAAGAGAGCATATGTACCGAACCTAACGACAACCTTGCCCTTGATAGCGTTAGGCAAAACAACATCAATACTTTCCAATCTCTTGGTCTTCTTGCCCTTCTCCATCTCGCTCTTGGCCTGTCTGTGAGACTCGAGCGCAGCCTTGGGCACATCGAGAGTCTCAACGTGGTTGAACCATCGCTGCAAATGGGGTCGTCCGGGCTTCTTGATGGAACCAATGGCAGAGTTGTTGCCTCGAATGGTGCCCCAAATGGTAGCATCGCCGAAACCAAACTTGGGGCCGGCAAAGTAGGTACGATAGGCGAGGTAGTCATCGAAAGCGTCCAGGACCGCGGAGACGTCTTGGAAAGAGCTGGTCGAGGTCAAAAGGGTAGGGAGAGGAGGGAGAGGGATCTTGAATTATTTCAGCATTATTACTTCAATGGGTTATGAACTCTTTTCTTGCTTACCTCCTTGCCGTCGACACCCTTTTCGAGCTCAGCTCGAACGTTTTCGGCACCAACAATATCACCGTAAGTAGTCTGACCCTGTTCTCCAGACTGAGCATCCCAGGTGACGGGAATACCCTGTAAAGCGGCGAGAGCAATGATAACAAAGGGGGGAGTCTGCACGAGAGGTAGTACAACGTCGGGCATTTTATAACTATAGGTTTTTTGGAGATTTGTATACAAGGAACGAACGAAAGTTGGGTTGAAATGAGAATTCAATTCAATTCGCGGAGCGGAGGTAAATTACAACCGAGCGGCGATTTACCGTGAGCATGGAGCAACGAGTAAATATATCCAGAACACGTAGCTAAGAATCTAAGATTGACCTTAGCTAATTTAGCCTGTTTTTCACCTTCTTATTTAGTTAGCTGCCAATAAAAATAAATCTACTCTTGACGCTGCAACATTCAACCAGGACTAACGACGGAGCTAATTGCTTAACTGCTTTATAACAATTTTATTTTGAAGGTAAATTTAAGCTTAGGCAATTCTTCAGTAGTATAACGGTTAGTATAACCGCTTCTCAGGCCTCAAGTTTCTTGGTTCGGTTCGCGGTAGACCAGGGTTCAACTCCCTGCTGGAGAAACCTTTTTTTTGCCATTGGTTTTCATGTTTGCCATAACATTTTTTCGGTAATGTCTGAGGGATTCTTCTTATTGCCAATCTGTATGTACGCTATAGTTTAATCAAGTAAATGTAAAGGTTATTTCATTGACCCAAGGCCTTGCCCGCTTCATAATTTTATAGTCAGTGGCGTCCTTATTTATTTACAAAGCCGTATATCGGTTATTTAACGTCGATAAAGATTTATTTTTTGATTTTTACACCGAGAAGATGGCGTCCGAGATCCCGAGGTCCCCGTCGATGACAGATACTTTTACTCCTTCGTTGTCTCATCTCTCCGTGCGTGTTCCCTCTCTCCGAGGATCTTTCTTCCTTATCAGAAAGCTCGCAAAATTTTGAAGTTGCTCCTTGTCAAATACAACTTACCCAAACAATGTCAACATCACACCTCCGTATTCCTCCGGCAGAGCCCTTCACCCCTTCTCTTGAAGCCACCGTCTATCTGCATACCCCATTCCACCCCAAAGCAGAGATCTATGCTGAGACCAAATTCAAAAAGGTGTTGCGCCCGAAGGATGGGAAAGTAGATGATCTTATGAAGCAGATTGACGGTATTTGTAAGTCTAAGTGTCTGTCAGTGTCCCGAATTGAACTGATTGCTTTAGTACTCCGAACGGGCGATGTCACTGCGGAAATGGTTCTTGCCGCTCCCAATCTGCGTATCATCTCTCGTAATGGTACCGGCGTCGACAACGTCCCTCTACCCACTTGTCTTTCCCGCGGTATCGCAGTCACCAATATCCCAGGTAGTAATGCCTTCGCTGTCGCTGAGCTCGCCATCGCTCTCATGCTTACCGTTTTACGCCGCGTTGTCGAGGTGGACAAAAGGATTAGAGGCGGTGAGCGGGTACCAAGTATAGAAGCGCTCGCACCAGGTCTCGGAGGAAAAAAGGTGGGGTTGGTGGGGATGGGAGATATAGCATATGAGCTTGCAAAGCTGCTTCGTGCGTTTGGATGTGAGGTGCTTATCCATTCGCCTTCTTCCCCAGAACTCAGATGGACTGTGGAAGATACTCGATACCCGGTTACTATCTCTCACACTCGCATGCCTAGTCTCCGATCTTTACTTGAACAATGTGACGTCCTCTCCCTGCATTGTCCTCTCAACGCGAATACGAGATATATGATTGGCCGAGAAGAACTGGGGTGGATGAAATCTACCGCGGTTGTGATCAATACTGCCAGAGGTGGAATCATAGATGAGCGCGCATTGGAAGAGGCATTGAAGGAGAGGAAAATTGGAGGAGCAGGGTTGGATGTGTTTGAGAAGGAGCCAGCTTATGGAGAAAGTCTGGGCGGATTGAGGGATTTGGACAATGTTGTACTTTTGCCTCACTTGTAAGTCTCGGCCTTTGTTTTCTCCCAACCCCGCTCGCTCTCTTTCATTGTCCGTGTTTCATCTTCTCTCTTCTATTCGCTCCCTTCAGCGCGAAAATGGGGAAGTTAACATAGTCACGATTGAAATAGGGGTGGAAGTACAGACAGCGTCACTCTTGACGGATGTATCAAAGCTGTCGACATCATGGCAAGTTATCTCGATGGGAAAGGGGCGATCAACCGGGTCATCTAGAAGCTAGAAGAAATGGCTATGTGTACCATTCAAGGGGAACGGGATGCAAGCTTTTAAGAGGGAAATGTTGGTTCATCTTCATTCATCGGTATATTTGTTGGACAAGGAAGGTTTGGAAGATCGAAACTCAGAGAAAGGCTATGTGCGTACTATGATCTTTCGATATGAGCTAGATTTGTTGGTTTGGTTGTTTAAAGAATCGCTGAGTTGTCTTATTTCATGCATGTTTTAGAATTAGAATTAAAATTAGAATTAGAATTAGAATTAGAAGGTAAAGAGATGTTTCTACATGAGTTGCTTGCTTGTTCTCACGTCTTTGGCTCTTTTTGACTTTTGAGTGCGGCCCTACTGAAGGAGAAGGTTCTTCTTTCCTTCAACCTCTCCCTTGACACTTCTTTTTCATGTCTCGGTTAAATATACATCCTGCACCGACCTCGGGCCTGAGTCTACGTATGTTACGACTCGTCCCCAACAAGGTCCAGCCTTGGAGACGAGATGGAAAGCCGTAGTTTAACTAAGCGATGAGATATGTAAGATATACCTCTTGACACTTGTCTGTTGGCGTATGGTATAGGGCGGAGGTATATTCGCTTGGGAAGATCAGGCAAGCTTATATACTAGTGGAGTAAGTTTATGTCGAAGGTGGTGCAAGGTAAGATGAGAGTGAGCACAGAATTTTTTTAAGGGAGCTCGAGGACCTTTCGCAAAGTAACTTATGAAATATTGATCTTCGAGGGGAAGAAGATCAAGATCGAGGACAGAGCTCCCCTTTATATACTTCTACAGAAATCTATTTATATCCTTCGCTGGACGTCCAGCTCTTTTCTCGGAGTCCAGTTCTTTTCTCGGAGGTCCAACTGGAGGTCCAGCTGGACCTTCTTATCTGAATCGGATCTTGCCTTCCTATTACGTAACTCCCTCCTATGATATCTTATCTCTTCTTCTTTGTGCAGGCTCGTGACACTCGAGGACCTTTCGCAAAGTAACTTATGAAATATTGATCTTCGAGGGGAAGAAGATCAAGATCGAGGACAGAGCTCCCCTTTATATACTTCTACAGAAATCTATTTATATCCTTCGAGGTGTCCAGCTGGAAGTCCAGTTCTTCTATCGGAGGTCCAGCTGGAAGTCCAGTTCTTTTCTCGGAGGTCCAGCTGGATGTCTAGCTGGGACCTTCTTATCTGAAACAATCTTGCCTTTCTCTTTTACATAACTCCCTCCTATGATCTCTTATCTCTTCTACTATGTGCAGGCTCGTGACAACATAGAAGGTCTCAATCTTTCCCTAACAGTACTGACTCAGCAATTTCCCAATTGGCTCTAACTTTGACTCGCGATTCGAGATTTCGAGTTTCAAACTTCAGATCGACTTCTGATAAGAGCTGTACGTCAATATTCCCGACTGGGAGTTGAAATAAGTATACATTCATTCACCAGGCAGCTTTCGAAGCTTACTTTGGGAACATTTTTTCTTTCTCTTTACCATCCACAAGTGGCGACTGATTTACATACTCAAGACACAAACCCATGGTACATGCTTCCTTCTCCTGATCCTCTGAGCCCAGCCGAATGAATGCCAAATATCGACTTCTGAAGTTCTGGCCGTCGCTTGCCCTCGCTTATTATCAATGCTTCAGCCCCATGGTATGGATCTAATTTAGTTTCAATTTTGCGATTTAGTTCGCATATCTTAAACTTGATCTTCGCCTTCATTGTCGTCGTTGTGTTTCTTGGTCATTGCCTGCGCCTCAATGTCGCTTCCATCCATCGATTTTCAATGTGTCCTCACGCTCAGTGCCGCTTTCTTTTCTGTCTCTCTTTCCTGTCCTACTCAAATAATGTCCTTATTGAGATTTCTATTCCAAGCCTGAATTGTTGAATTCAGTCGTAGGATCCACGTCTTATGTATTGGTCTTCTAGTGAATCAGTCCTGTATATCGCTTTCTTGTCTTTATCGATTTTCTTGCCTTTTCGCCTATCGTCGTTTCTCCATCCGAATCCTTCCTGCGGTTATCACATCCATTCTTCCCAGCAACCCAATAAATCCTGGCCTAAATCCCAATTCAAGTCAAATACCATGCATAAACGCCTTTATACCGTCCCTCCCTTTGCACCTTTTTAACCAGCCATTTTAACATGTCAATGGTTTGTCGATATTGGCAGATGAAGGAAATTAGATCAGAGAGACGGTGGCACCCAAATCTTGCAGAGTCTTTTGAAGCTTTTCGGCGTCTTCTTTGGGAATGTTTTCTTTAAGGGTTTGGGGAACGGATTCGACGAACTTCTTAGCCTGTTTTCGGTAACAGCGGTTAAGTAGGATGCGGAGGGTTGTTATGGATCAAGAGCGGGGCGTTGAGTACGATAAGAAGTGAATGATATACGAGCCGTGTAGTAGTCGAATGTCGCCGCGTGTAGAGAGAAAAAAGAGATAATGGTTAGCGACGGACCAACATATGACAGAAGGCAGGGAAAGAAAGAGAACAAGAAGATGTGGATCTCTCGCAAGACCACCGATCCTAAAAATGCAAGCATGCGCTCTCTCGAAGTATTCCACATCCGTGGATTAACATGAAGGAGAAAGACGCAGGGGGGTGAGGTAAACACAAGAGAAGGACCGTGGGCAATATATGCCCACAGCGTCTCAACGTGCCGAATTGACGGCTTTCGACGCGTTAGATACGACCTTGCCTCATTCGCTCCTTCATCCCATGGCTTTTCGCCGGCACTCTTCTTTTGGTCTCTTATTCTGCCTCTTCCTGTTACACTCCCACTCATTCTTTCTCTTCTACTCTCCTTAGCTGTCCCTGGTTGTCATTTTCTCCGATACACTCCGCTCACTCTCATTTCCTCTTCATTCGCTCTCCAGTATTGTTCGTTTGGGCTCGTAGCCTCTAACTCACCTCAACCAAGTTCATATTAGGCATGAGAGCCTTGACCTCCCTGATGATCTTCGCCTTAGCGGCCGCATCGAATTTCTCGAGCTTGACGGTGAAAATTGTCTTCTCCTTGGGCTTCTCTTCAACAGGGGCTTCGGACGATGTCGAGGAAGCAGCAGCGGAGGCGGGGGAAGAGGCAGCAGGGAGGGAAATTTCAGTAATGTTGAGTTTCGTCTATGGTAATGCGATGAGACTAACGGCCAAAATGGGCGATTCGAGAAGGAAATGGGCGCACCTTAAGGGCAGTAACAAGTTCTGAAACCTCCAATAAGCTCAGAGAAGAGATGCTGTCAACTATGGGGGCAATCTTTGGGTTAACTGGGGCGTCGCCAGCAGGGGTCTCGGAGAAAGTGGATCGGGAGCTGGAGAAGGATCGGAGGACGACTCGAGAAGAAGAGGCGGGCCGGAGTTGACGGAGGAAAGTTCGTGAAAGCTGCATGTGGGGGTCAGTATGTCATTGCATTTCCGTAGTGCTGAAACGTTATACGAGTCTACGCACGCTCATTTTGGATACGAAGGCTGTATTTTTGTTTTTTGTGATAGGTATAGCAATATTGGTTTCGAAGGGTTCGCAGAAATAATGGGAGGTGTAAAAAGTGCCACACTTCGGTAATCCCGTTTTCCCCGATCGGCCTCAACCGCCGTACCACTGATGATGAATAAATAATAAAATAGTTAAAAGTTGTTTGGCTCGATGTTTAACTCCAGCTTCGTTCGTTTGTTCGTCATCCTATACCTTGTTCTATACCCCATACGCTAAAAACCCAAACATGGAGCAGCTCACATCTCACCCGAGTGTTATAGGTACTATAATTGTCTCCCGCACCGATAATGCTATCATTAAGACCACTGGACACATTTTCGACGGCGAAGGTGGAAAGAGATATGCTGCCGCTGTTGAGAGTATCGTGAAGGGTGTGGCGGACGCTTTGACGGCATGTAATGACGCAGAGAATGTAGGCATTCTGCTTACATCTTGTCTCTTTCACAACTCAGCATCGCAAAGATGATTTTTGCTAATGATTCGATAGGACGAGTTGAGGTTCATGAGGATACGAACTACGAAACATGAGTTGATCATCACACCGGGTACGCCTGAGCTTCAGCAGCCTCTTCACAGCACCTTACCACGGGTTTATTTTGTTTTAATTTTAATTCTATTTTATTTTTTTCTCTGCAACCAAGTCTTGATTTATGCTGATACCGATCCCAGATGAAAAATATATCCTTGTTGTGCTCCAGGACCCATGACGATGAGTCGCATTCGAATCATCAGGGCCATTGAGGTCTCAAAGATGTCGGACACCCAACATAAGAAAATTGTATTACCATCGGAGTTCGGTAAAAACTATACATGAATATGGGCAGGCACCATCAAGAATGATTTTTAGACGGCGGTGGAGAATGTGATTCAGTTCGGGATGGGGAAAAAGACTACAGTTGCAGGCGAAAGGCGAAAGCACAGGCATAAGTTAGCCACTTAGGAAAACGTTTTTGAGGAAACAGAGATTTTATTTGACGGGAGTGATGTGAAGGCCAAGAGGGAAGGATCCATACTGTAGGGAGGTATGTTCATGCTGCGGGCTCTTATTTGCAAGTATGCCGCTACTGATACCGTGATTCACATCTCTAGAAACCTCATTCACCTACCTCGCTTGCCCTGCCCACTCAGTCCCAATATGTTTTACTTCCGCCACACCCACTCCTTCTATCTCTACTGTTAATCCTGTCCCACAAAAGCAGACCCTAAGATTGGTTGCTAGCTTGACCGGCAATTCCCCGAGATCGCTCGAGAAGATCAATATTATTCATCGCAAGTATGCTGCCATTGCGCTGTATCATCTGAGCCTAACGGCAAATTGTGTAAGGAGAGGAAGATGCGAGGGTGAGAGGAGGTAGAGGGAGACGAGAGGAAGACAGGGAAATAGTTTTGGAGGAGTTGATGAGAGAGAGGGAGGGCAACAACGAGAGATAGGACGAGGAGAAGAGGCGTTCGGGAGGTGCCAGCAAAGAGAAGAGACTGAGAGGAAAGTTGTAAAGGGGTTAATATACGAGGGGAGTTCGCCACACAGTGATAGTAACCTACGATGCGACTCTATCTACTACAGTATATATGTGTTGGACTTGATTTCATCCAAATGTTTTGCCGGAGTCATTGTTGAGATATCGATGTTTTTGCCCCATTGTGTCATGAACATTCTCGCAGTTTTTCAGCTTTGTCGTAGTTACCGCAACCATGCATCTATGACCATTAATCGATAGGGGTTGGAAATGTTCCCATTTTGAAACAGTATGAAGACTACGATGAAGTGGCACGTGGCACCTGGTATGAAGACGATCCGATGAGCTCATTGTGCGACATCACTTCTTCTTGGATGCTGATATGCGGGCTTGGAGGATACTTCTTGCACACCCGCATTGCATGCAAAGGATGGTTCGTCTCGGTATATACATGTTGCCATGATTTGAGCGGATATAAATAAGTATGCGCCAATCGGCACGATCGGCGGGCTGATTAGAGACTTGTGGAGGGTGTGGATAACTATAAATCTTTTTATGCATAAACCTTGTACATACACCTCGCATTCCTTTCATGCATCACATGGTTCATCTTTATATATAGAATGTTAGGATGATTACCATATAGCCCAAACTACCACTCTGGGCGATTCGGCGTCTATTCAAGCCGTGACCACCGGCGGTTGCACACTAAAATGTCTCAACCGTTAAATGGTGTATCATCCTCCCGAACCTGGTTTTATCTCTGTGCCGCCGGCTGTCGCTGCCCCACATGAACCCCGCAGTGGGTCACCGCACCGTCTGGCCAGTTTCAAGCGGTTAACGGTCTCATGATTAGCCGATATGATTGTTTACGAGTGTTTTTTTGAGAGCGCCCGTTTTTCCCTCCCCATTTTTATATATCTGCCTTGTCCCCCACACTGGGCTTCTCGTTTACCCCCCGATCAACTCTATAGTTCTGTTGTCCCCACACCTATTTTTTCGACGGGAATCACAACCAATATGAGTCAGATGAATTCTGACATCGCCCCGCAAATCGAGGCCAAGTCCTACCATGACGAGACGATTCATGTCGAACAGGCGGACGACGAAATCAAGGCGGACATGATCCAGTTCAAGGCGGATGCGGTGGAGGCGGAGAATGCCGAACACTCTATGACGGTATTGGAGGCCGTCAAGGCGTATCCTATGGCTTGCTTCTGGGCCTTTGTTATGTCTTTCACCATTGTAAGCTGTCCTACTTTGCCCTCTGAGGTACGATCAGCTGATTCATGTAGATTATGGAATCCTACGATGTATTCCTCATTGGAAACTTCGTGGCCCTTCCCGCCTTCAGAGACCGGTTCGGTATATTTGACGAAGCGACTGGCGGTTATGTCATAGCGACTAAGTGGCAGTCGGCGCTTCAGATGTCCGGGCAGCTTGGTGCGCTCATTGGCGTTTTCCTTGCAGGTCCCCTCACTAGCCGTATTGGATACCGTTGGGCGACTTTGGTTGGCCTCATGCTCATGAACGCGACCATCTTTGTTTCATTCTTTGCCAACTCGCTCCCACTCTTCTTCACTGGTCAGCTCCTTGAAGGCATACCATGGGGCATTTTCATCGCCAATGCCCCTGCATATTGCAGCGAGATTGTCCCCATGCGCTTGCGTGCCCCTGCTACACAGGTCCTGCAAATGTTCTGGGCAATCGGCAGTATCGTCGTCGGTGCTGTCACTTACAGGTACAACACCAGGCCCGACACTGCTGCCTACAAGTATGTATCGTCGTCATCTATGATTTAAGTATGCCATCAGCTGATGGAAGCAGAATACCACTCGCGCTTCAATGGATGTTCCCCACCCCACTCGCTATCCTCATGTTTCTTGCGCCCGAGTCACCTTGGTGGCTTGTCCGAAAGGGACGTCTCGACCAAGCGGCACGCTCGGTAGAACGTCTAGGACGCAAATCGAGGCTCAACGCGGGTGAGGTTGTGGCTATGATGCGACGTGTTATCGACTTGGAGACGTCCACCTCTGCGCCCGGTTACATAGAATTGTTCAGAAAGACAGACCTCCGACGTACCCTCATTGTGTGCGGTATCTATGGAGCACAGAATCTTGCCGGCAACCTTATCGCTAACCAGGCCGTTTACTTCTTTGAGCGTACGTTATGGCTACACCAAGGGGAACTCTTGTGCTAACTCAGAGTAGAGGCCGGCATCAAGACCAACCTTGCGTTTGCTTTGGGCCTTATCACCTCGGCCTTGCAGATGGTCTTCGTTATGGCTTCATGGTTTCTTACAACTTATTTTGGCCGACGTACCCTCTACCTATGGGGCACAGGTGTCAATACCGCCCTGCTTATTGCCCTGGGGGTTGCCGCCTCGTGCGGCACTTCAACTGCGGCTTCGTATGCCCAGGCGAGCTTAGGCCTCATCATCTCTGTTTTGTTCACCTTCGCCGCAGCGCCCGTCTCGTGGGTCGTCATTGGAGAAACGTCGGCTATCCGGCTCCGACCCCTCACAACAGGAATCGGGCGAGCTACATATTACATCGTTGAGATACCTTGCATTTTCCGTGAGTCTTCTACACTGATTACCTGCACAGCCGGCTGATGCAGATCAGTCGCTTCGTACATGCTTAATCCCACTGGCGGAAATCGTAAGTGATATTTCCTTCAACCGTTCTTAAACGATACTGACAAGTCGCGCAGTTGGCGGGAAGTGTGGCTATGTGTGGGGTGCGACTGGATTATTTTGCTTCGTCGTCGCGTTCTTTTGCCTGCCTGAGATGAAGGGTCGATCCTACCGCGAGATCGACCTTCTGTTCAAGCGTCACACGCCGGCTCGTAAGTTTGCAACAACGGAAATTGGAGTAGAGGACGATGAGTAGAAAAGACCTAGTTAAGAAGTTGCATTTGGTTTGTATTTACAATGTTTTAAGGGTTATGGGGTTGTGTCAGGGGCGCGTTTACTTTATTAGCTTGATGTATATACCCTACGAGGTACTATACAAAATACTTCCGCTCTCTATCTCCACTCTTACTATTCGCTCAATTTCTGCCATAAGTTCAGCTGTCTTCTCGCCAACATCTGGAAGCGAGCTGTACGGAATACCCGAATTTTCTGTTGGTGGAAGGATCCAGTGCTTCCACTCCACTACCCCCGATGATAATAGATAACAGAATATCGACTTCTTGGTATTGATTCTACGGAATAAATGAATCGGCCCTAGTGCGTTTGTTTGAGACAATCATGCTTAGGCACCGGTAACGTTCGATATTATGCATCTTAGGAGCATTTATATACCAATATATGTACAGGGATCGGTTTGTGAAATGGGATATAGACGTTTTCATCATATCCATATATTGAGCGGAACTAACAAAAACGAGAATTGGATTCGAAGCGAACAGTGGTAAAAGCGCGTGGTGACATGATCTGCTGATGAAGCAGTTCGATACATGTGTTATTTGAAAAAGTGATTGGGCCTCCTGATTGTTTAATAATTTAGACGGAATCAAATGAAGGAAGCAAATTGGGTGTCGGGGACTCGGGGTACCCTCTGGATGGTAGCGGCGGCGGCAGGGACTGTCGTAATAGTGGATATGTGTAAGGATGGATACGCGAGGAAGCCATGATGAGAGATGGGGTTTATGTATCTATATTTGTTGTGTGAAGTGCGGAAGCCGTGTTGAGTTCCGAAAGAACAATAGGTGTGAAGCCGGATGAGATGGGGAGCAAAAAAGAATGATCTCCGTCGAAATGGACTTCGAGTCGGCGGATCCGTCTCATGCAATACTGCTATCATCTCCGATCTGATAACGATAAAGAGTTACGTAAGTTTCAATCCGGGCCAGTTCCGGCTTCCGGCGGAGCCGAAGTAAAGTCACCGAGGCCAGGTGATGGATTATTGATAACCTTCCGTCGAACGAGCGAATGGAGACTTCCCATTTAAATTATTTTTCATACACTTCCCTTTCGACATCTTATTCTCATACATTTATCCTAGCTACGCACAGCACGCACAATGGCACCTTTCACTGTCAATTGGGGTATCATTTCCACCGGAGTCATCTCCACTGTCTTCGCTCACGACCTTCTCGTGGACCCGGCCTCCCGTAATACTAAGGATGTCAACCACAAAATTACTGCTGTCGGCTCCCGCTCCGTTCAATCCGCTCAAGCATTCATTGACAAGCTCAAGGAAAGCTCCGAGGGGAAATCATGGGCTTGGGGAGTGAAGAATGGCGTTCTTGACGGTGTCAAGCCGAGAGGTACTTACGAGGAAGTGTACAACGATCCTGTACGTAGTCTGGGCTCATCTTAATGATGCGATGAGGCGTATTGACGTACTTTCTCTCACAAGTAGGATGTAACAGCCATCTACGTAGGCACTCCCCACGTCCTCCACCATCGTAACGCGAAAGACGCTCTACTGGCTGGTAAACATGTCCTCCTCGAGAAGCCTGCTTGTCTCGAAGTCGAAGAGTTGGACGAGTTGTTCATGATTGCAAAGGAGAAGAACCTTTTCTTCATGGAGTGAGTCAACTGTCTTCTCTCTTTGTTCTTGCCCTTTTTCTTTTTCCTCCGTAAGCATGTTTGCTGATGAGCAACGACGCAGAGCTGTGTGGACGCGGTTCCAGCCCATCACTTACGCCGTTGAAGAAGTCATCAAGTCGGGTATTCTCGGTAAACCCAAACGTTTTTCTGCGGATTTCTCCATGGATTGGAACTTGGACGGTACGTTCCCTTGTCCCTACCTAACAACCCATAACCATTATTAACCATTATTGACTTGATGACATTTCAGCTGACTCTGGCCGGATGGCCAACCCAGCTCTTGGCGGTGGCTCGCTCCTCGACTCGTCCGCCTACCCATCTGTCTGGGCCATGCTTCTCGTCCACCGCCACCCTCTCAACACCGATAAAGACCCCAAGGTGCTCTTCGCCCATCAAACTATTTACCCTCGCACTGGGGTGGACATCAACTCTAGGTGGTTGGTGGAATGGAAGGGGCTTTGCCAGGGAATGCTGATGACGGATTTGGATAATGCGGGTCAGAAGGATTCGACCGCGGTCTTGCAGTGCGAGGAAGGGGATTTGGTTATTGCCTGTACGTCCCCTCATTCCTCTCCCTCTTCTCTCGCGCTAACTTTTCCTTCCCTCTCCCCCTTTCTTCCTACGTATAGATCCCCCTAACGAACCTAAGACATTCTACATCCACCCTCGTCCCTCCCGCTTCGCCGGTACCATCACCTCTTCCACCACTCATCACCACCCTGTCCATGATGGGAACAATGGGATGTCATACGAAGCAGATGAGGTTGCGAGGTGTATTAGGGATGGGAAGATTGAGAGTGAGAGGATGCCATGGGAGGAGAGCAGGGTGGTGCAGGGGTGGGTTGATAAGGTGAGGAAGGAAGGGCCGACCAAGACTGCCAAGTTGGTGGGGACTGCTGGGCAATAGAGTGGGAAGCGGCAAGTGACAAGTGACGAAGGTCCTTGTGAGATAGATCAAAAGTAGAGGGCGAAAACGAATATGCAGACATCAATGTTTACTGCCCTTCATCTAGGCTGTGTATATGTTGTGACTTCCAGCTTTCAAATCATTGATTGCTTCGGCTTGATAAATCGATTAACAAAGAATGGCTTGTAACGTGTCTCAGAAACAAGTCTGACTACTTGTAACTTGAATCCATTTTTTTTCTACCTTCTCCTGCGCCTAATCACCATTTACAATGAGGCAAGCAAGACGTGCAGAGACAAGAAGAAGATAAACGAAGAAAGGAAGATACCTACGAAATAATAATGTGGTTGGGCAAAAACAATAACAAGTTAAGTATCACCTTGACTACTTGTCGCCGCTGTCTTTCTATAGTAGTACGTAGCGTAGCATGGAGGCGATATGCATGACTGCTGCTATACATTTGATTAAGCTCTGATGTGAGGCCATATCCATGCGAGACCACAATTTGGAACACGCCTTCTCTGACTCTTCCGTTTGTCTCTGTACCCACAGAATTCAGTATCTATCGTGGCGAATACGGCAGCGGCGACTGCTCCTGTGGGTTGACCTGCTTGCCATTAGACATCTTTGTAATCATACTCTACTCTTGGAGTCGTCTTGGACATATGATTGTACGACATACAAGTAACATCTCTACAAGATGACGTCTATCTCAACTTCCAATATGTACAACGGAAACCATATATACAACAGAAACGAATATATACAACAAAAACCAATATATACAACAGAAACCGCTATCCCCTCCTCTCCGTCCACCCACTCAACAGCCGAAGCTGTCCCTTCATCCCCGCGCCAGCAAGACGTCCATCTCCTCCCTTGTTACAAACTTCACCCGTACCCCCAGCATTGCGAGGCGGTCCCTATAGGCCGCCAACGTAAGCTCCCCCGTTTCCGGGTCGATGTCCTCGAGATCGAGATCAAGAGGGGTGGACTTGTGAACTTTTGGGAGGGGATCGGTGGACAAATCACAATGGACGAGAGTTCTGCCATTGGAGTCCAATGACAGATCCGGGAAATGAACATCCTCCGACGACGTGGTGGAGTTAACCCCGGGAGAGGAGGGAGCCACAGAAGTACTGGTATCTACAATAAATTCGTAAGCGTAACTTCAGTCTGTAACATAAGATTACAAGGTGCTCACGCGGATTGGAGATGAGGGAGGCAATAATGGATGATTTCATGTCTAACATATTTCCAGGAGTGGATAGCTTCTGGAGGCCTCTCAAGAACTCTTGTCGTGTCGTAGGCGTTCGAATGTCGGCAGCCTCAGCGAGATGAGTAGAGGGGCCTCCGGCGCCATCTTGAACAGGGCCTCTGCCGTCATCCCTAGACTCAGAACCTTCATATCCGCCGACATCTCGAGAGTCGGAGCCTTCATGTCCTCGGCCAGAACCAGAGCCTCCGTCATGTAAGTTATCGCCCCCAGGACCAGAGCCTCCGCCACGAGAGTTATCGCCTCCGGAGCCAGAGTTTCCCCCTTGTGAACCATCGTTCCTAGGATCATTGTTGCGATTATCCTTCCCAGGTGGCTTGCGGTCCCCTGACTTGTCCTCTTGGTCCCCTGGTTTGTCCTCTTCACCTTTCTCTTCATCATACAAATCCGCCAATGTGCGCTTGTTCCTCTTGGTCGAACGAAGACTGTGTCGCCTGCGCCCAACTTCTAATCCTTTCAATCTCATGTCGGTGGCTGAATGAGCGGTCGCATCAACAGGAACATGATGAGCAAAAGGGAGGGGCAGGTCGTTGAGGAAGCGTTGCGTCGGAAGTGCCGCTGCATGAGCGAGGAACAAGAGGATGGTCGCATCGAGGTGATACCTTGCCTCTTTATTCAAAGTGGCGTTGGCACGGTCGCTGATCAGACAATTGGGAGGCGACGACCAAAAGTCTTGCAGCTCTGCAAGTTCTTCGACTGAGTAACCATCCCGCGGATATCCAAAATGTTGCCCGGCGTTCTCCAAGAACTCTTTGCTTGCCTCCAGGGCAAGCACGGGACTGTCTGAGGCCGAGTCTTGATAGAGATACACAATTCTATAGAAATATTCGTTGACTATGGAGAGGCCGAAGATGCAGCGTGAAATGGCGTAGCCCAAGATGACATACCACATGGTTTGAAACACGCCTTCCTGGCAGAGGTAACTAAGAGCTTTCTCGTCGGTTTGACTTTTAGCCTCGCCGGTAAGTAGAGCCGCTAAGTTCATCCACTTCAGTTCGATGACTGCGTAAAGCATCCGTTTCCGGCCCGATGGAGAGCTAGGATCGTTGACGCTGCCGATGAGAGAGGCGTCCGGAGTAGTGGCAACATCCTTTTTTGATTTGGAGGTGCCTTGCGATTGAGAGGGCTATGTTGAATGCGTAATAAGCATTGTGTCACCTTTTGCACAAGCCATGACTCACGGCTCCCAGAATTTTCCCCGTCCGCCGTCTGTACATATCCACCAGATCTAGCTTGGCCCACTCTTTGTCATATCTGTCGTAGAAGACCGTTTTCAAATTTGCTTGATGTGAGAACTCTGTAGCCATCGCCATGTAGTTGCAGTTCTCTTGAATGAAGCGATCAAGATAGCGACGAAAAATTCTGTCGTCGAACGTCTGCTCGTCACCGATCATCCCGTCCCTGTACTCATTGGCCCAGGGTTGGCCCAGGTAGTCGACTTGGCACGCCTTATCGTAGGAGCGGATAGTAAGGTATTCGGAGACCTCATAAGGTTCGCTGAGGTCGAAGGGGATGAGAGAGAGAGGATATGGTCGGTCTTTGTTTTTAGAGTGGCCGCCGTATGCAATGGGATCGTCACGAGGGAATTTTGAATGTTGGGGGAGTGTTTGATGTGATGAGGGGAACGAAGATAAAGGTGAGTCGGAAGCAGAGGTGGGGGATAATGAAGTCAGGCGCGAGTCTGAGGTAAATTGGGCTAGTGCCGCAGCTCGTCTCGACGCCCAATCTCCCTCATTTGTGTCCGGAAAGGTCATTGCGGAAGCAGAGGGCGGAGCAAAGATGGTAATATTGGGGGTTGAATGGACAGAGAAGACGATGAGGACTGGGAAGCGAAGGCGGGAAGGAAAAACAAGAAGTTGAGTTACGTATCGATCGTAAATTCGTTCCGCGCAACGTGTTGGACCGGTGGCGAGTCACATCACCGCCGGTCACCTCCTCGCTCCTCCCCTTACAAATAACCATACTTACGTAAGTACTTGTTCGCGCACCATCTCGATTTCTCGACTGGACACGGCTGGGCCTGCCATGGTGCTTCTTGGATTGGCAGCTTTCGTGTTTCTCATCTTTATTCTCCATCGGCTCATATCATATATTGGTACAACAACAGCAAGCGGCCAAATCTACACTGCCAACATCTCCTTAAATCATAACTATCGACACTATACAAAGACAGGATGGATGCATATCGGAAAAGCCACAGCGCAAGTATGATTCGTTTGATGAGGCCGTCTTTGCTAATAATGATTGCTCCTCCAGGTCTCTATGTATACCTTTTGCCCTCTGGTTGTTGGCCTAAATGCGACGTATAATCTGCACATTCTCAAGCATGGGATGCCGTGCATGCACCCATAAGTTTTTGTATGTGCGTATCATTGACGTCCGCATACTTGTGACACCTGCTGATACTGTTAAATGTAGTTATAATTCAATCTTATCCTTCGTCACCTGGGACTTGTTCTTCTTCACAATCTCTCGAGAAAGGTTCAAATGTATGATAAGCGTTCAAATGCATGCTAGGGACATTGGCTGTAAGTGCTTTTGGGCTTTGCGCATTCGTCATACCCGCCGACATTGTGACAATCTAGCTTCCATTCACTTGCTACTCTTCGCCAATTACGGACCTCTTTTTGCATACCTACATCCGGGGGAAAGGAAGGTGTAGGAAAATGTGCGGGATGATGCGTGAGATCCCGGATGTAAGGACAATCATCTTGCAGGTTCTCCTCTCATTTGCTGGCCCCATATGGCAGCTTGGCTTCTCATCTATTCGCCTCCGGTCGCCTACCATTATCTCGTCCCTCTCATATCTGCGCTCACGAGGTCTTGGAGTGTCAGACACTATGCTGGATCACAAGGATGATGGAGCAGGGTTCTGGAGCAGGAAGGAGAAAGAAGGGGAGTGAGCTTTGAGGGACCGTCGACCAAATGGTCAATCAATGCGCGATTGTCGAGGACGCGATGTACCCTCACATTCAAGAGGATTCGAATTATAAAGCAAATTGCTGGGCCATATGTGGGACCTTGGGGATGTATGTGCTTTCGACCTATACGCCCTTTTTCACATCTGCTGACACTATATATCAGCCTAATGGCCGTACATTCGCTTTTCCAAGCATACTGCACCAGCCGTACAACGTTTCAATGCCACCTATGCTCCCTCTTGCGATTCTGTTCTTATTCCTTGTCCTAATCGTTCCCATCAGGCCATTCGTTTTTCAGTGGCGGTGCGTGAAATGTTTTGTTGGATTTGAGAATGACTTTTCTCTGAGTATCAGTGTTCCGTAAGTTGCCGGAAATCCCGCTCCTTTCTGTCCTTTCGATTGCGACTATTTCCTCTCCAAATAGATTACTGTGGCCCCATTTTACCATGGAGAGCTGGTCACCATGATTAGCTTCCAGCTCTCCTCTCGTTATCTGCCAGCCATAAGCTGCTCAGTTTCGTTTCAAGATGGCTCAATACATCCTCAGAAGTCCTCACCTCTGTCCACCCTTTCGACTTTCCCCCTCATCATCTTGCGTCAAAAATATTGTCCAGCTAAGGGCCACAACCTCGGAGCGTAAGTTATGTTCCCAGCTTTTGATAGTGATCAATACGGAGGTTATTCGGTTGTTAAAGTAACGGTCCGGAGTCCTTCGAGTGTATTCTGCAGCATGTAACTTATGTTGCTCCGACCTACGATCTATTATGACGGAATGACACCGGACATTTGTACGACTGCCGATTTTCCATTCGCGGAAACTGCACCGACCTCCACCACCAGCCTCCACTTCATCCGTTGAACGGATGGGCGGGGGCTCCTCCCCCCACCATGGGGGAACTTTTCGTCGGCGACCTCCACCAGCCCCCACCTGAATGAATGATCCGTCCTGATGGGTGGATGGTCACATGATGATAAAGTGATACACCGAATCGGAATGACCATATGTCCTCACCAAGAGCGGGTGGCATTTGCAAACACTACAATACGATAGGTCAATCCGTTGCCGCTCAGAAAAAGCCAGTCCTCCGAGGTCGGATCTGAAAGCGGAACGAGGGTCAAACCCGGAGTCCAAAGCCTTCACAAGTTCTGTATCTTTGGTATAATCATGCCTCTTAACTGCCGCCGGCATTCATGTAAATCATCTAATTAGCATGTCTTGTGACTCGTGTTCTCCACGGTCGGAGCCCCGCGGGCCCCACTTCAGAAAGAGTGTGACTGCTATTATACGTTACTTTCGACATGAAGCATGGGGCCCAATTCCGGACGACCGGTAAGTCTAAGTCTTCGTCTTCTAAGTCTTCTTGAAAACAACATAAATAGAGCTCATTGATGTCCATGTTTGTTTCGAATAGTTCAAACTCTTTCCAAGGTTGAAAGTTCGGCAATATAGTAAACATCGAGCACCATGTCCGGCGTAACAGGTATAAGTCTAAGTCTCTCTTCAGAGGAGCTGAAGACTCAAGACGTGGAGCAAAATGAAAAGCTTGACAGCACCACAAACATGTTTACCAACGCCGCTGCAGCGACTGGTGAGTCAATATTTTGAAAGTGAACTCAAGTACGGACGCATTGCTAATTTCATTATTGCAGACAAGGAACATAACATGACCTTGTGGCAGGGCTGTAAACTCTACCCCAAAGCGATCTTGTGGTCCGTCCTTATATCTTCCTGTTGCGCAATGGAAGGTTACGACATATCTCTTGTAGGGAATTTCTGTAAGGTCTCTTACGTCGATACGATAGCAAAAGCTGACACTGTCATTAGACGCCTTTGACCCTTTCAATCGAAAGTATGGAGTGCAAGGAGTTGATGGCACATATCAAGTCCCCGCTCGATGGCAAACTGGCCTAAGTAACGGAGCGCAATGTGGCCAAATCTTGGGTTTGATTGGTGAGCGGTCCTTGCTAGTGATAATCAAGATCTAACACTACTAACACTACTTCACAGTTAATGGTCTCGCAACTGAGCGTTTCGGTTATCGAATTGTAATCTTGGGCTGTCTAATCTGGCTCACTGGTGTGACCGCAATCTTCTTTTGCGCTCCCAATATTCAAACGTTACTCGCGGGTGAAATTCTTGCTGGTATCCCGTGGGGTGTTTTTCAGTCGAGTAAGTAAGATGGCTCAAAGATGAGGCTCAGAGCTGACCGTTCACAGTTGCCATATCTTACGCTGCTGAAGTTTGCCCAGTGGCACTTCGAGGATATCTCACCAGTTATGGTAATTTCTGCTGGGGATGGGGACAGCTCATTGGTATTGGAGTAATAAAATCTCAATTCGGTCGAACCGATCAATGGGCATACCGCATACCTTATGGACTTATGGTGAGAGGGAAGTATATACTTGCCCGATCTGAAGCTGACTCTGGACTTAGTGGATGTTCTATCCTCCCTTAATTATTGGTATCTACTTTGCTCCCGAATCTCCCTGGTGGCTGGTCCGCAAAGGTCGAATTGAACAAGCCAAGAAATCTTTGCTTCGATTGACTTCTTCCAAGACCGATCCTACATTTGATGCTACCGAAACAATCGACATGATTCGACACACTACTGAATTGGAAAAAGATATGACTTCTGGTGCCTCTTACCTCGACTGCTTTAAAGGTGTCAATCTCCGCAGGACTGAGATCGTTTGTATGCTTTGGGCTACTCAAAATTTGGCTGGCAACACGTTCTCCAATTATTCCACTTACTTCTTCGAGCAGGCTGGTCTTACCGGTGAAATCCCATACGATTTCGCGATGGGTCAGTACGCCATCAACATGGTCGGTACTTTTGGGGCATGGTATCTCATGACTAAAATGGGTCGACGAACTCTTTTCATTGGTGGTCTCTGCGGTCTATGCGTTACCTTGTTGTCTATCGGCTTCGTCGGTCTCGTTCCTGAATCTAAAAAGCAAGCCGCTTCTCTTGCTACAGGTGCTTTAATGCTGGTGTGGGCGGTGTTCTACCAGTGCTCCGTTGGGTGAGTGAAGTCTTCTTGTCCACACTCTCCGATACAGTATTAAACCCTGGATTTTTTAGAACTCTCGCCTTCTCCCTTGTTGCCGAGATGTCAACTCGACGACTTCAAATCAAGACCGTCGCTCTGGGCCGAGCTGCTTACAACGTCGCTGCCATCATCAGTAACGTCCTTACCCCGTATATGATTAACCCTACTGCTTGGAACTGGGGAAATTATGCTGGTTTCTTCTGGGGAGGATCGTAAGTCGGAACATGATCCCGATGAGTATCTTAGCTGACAAGAACGCCCCTCTCAGATGTTTTTTGGTATTGGTTTACGCCTATTTCCGGGTACCCGAGCCTTCCGGCAGAACTTTCGCTGAGGTGAGTGAATCTAATTAGGATAATCCCGCAACATAAAGAAGCTTATTATCACCGATTCTACAACAGCTCGATATTCTATTCGAACGAAAAGTTCCAGCTCGAAAATTCAAAACCACCGAAGTCAACGCTTTCGATGTTGTTTTGCATCACCAAGTTGCCGAAGACAAACCTGACGGTGAAGTTAGCCATGTCGAACGAGTTTGAGCTGTATTCTCAAGATGAGGGGATCAAAGTCAACTCACGAGGCATTGAAGAGCAATGAGGCAAGATGACTAGAAAAAAAAAAAGTAAAAGACACAATAAACACACATTCGGAAATTGAAAAGGGAGATCTGATTCTAAGCTTTGTTATCATAAGATAGTTGCTTTAATAGCTGTATAGGTTTTTACTTGTTTTGGTTGTATTTGGGCCCGTTGCGTATGAATCACATATTGTCTACAGATCAGTTAGAGATCACCATTACTCGCCAGTCAGACCAAACCAGCAAGGATGTGTAAGGAACGGAGAAGAGAAGAGGATTAACAGAAGAAGAGAGGAAGACGAGAGACGGAAAGAACGGAGAAACTGGGGTGGTAAAGATTAGCCGGAGAGAAGAGGGAGAAGAGAGGAAGAGAAAAATAGCGAGGAGAGTGGAGCAGAAGAGGCCCTCAGAGGATCGGAGACGGAAGGAAGAAGAGGAAAAGGGTGCTCGAGGGGGAAGCGAAATTGGTTAGCTGTACAACTAAGGAAAAGATATATAAAGAGCTCTTCGAATAGACGAAATGGGAGATAACCTTTATATCTTTCTTCCTTCTTTGACTGCCTTTCCAAGAAGACCACTCCCGAAACCTAGGGTTAAAGAGGATACATCAAAAGCTTTCTAGTTTATTGATTTCGTGTCTAAGTTTCGTGTTTACTGATTTTCTATTTTTATTTTTATTTTTATTTTTATTTCGATTTTCCTCACTGTGTGCGCGAGCGCATATCGGAATCGCCCGATATGCAACGATATGCCACGTAACGATGGGGGTATTAGCACTGTGGGAATTCCTCGCCTGATTTTCGAGGTCGCAACGCGGAAGGAGCCGCTCTGGGACTGGCTTGAAACGACGGAATCAGACGGTAGGGTTATAGAGGTTGCATTTTTTCGTTGTTTAATTTATTGGGTTGTCGTGTGTGTTACCCGAATTAAAGAAACTACTTAAATAAACAACATTTAAAGAAAAAAGAAAAAATAATCCAACCTCCTCTTCCTCACAAGACCAGCGTCCTCGCCCTTGCCTTTACTAACTCGACACCGATCCTTTTCTCCATCTTCTCGAACCCCCCCACCGGCATCGCCTCCCTCCACTCCTTCCATTCGTCTGCTGTGCTCCTGCTCATCAGGCCACCAGTGGAAAGGATGATCGGTTTAAAGACCCCACCAGTGACTTTCGGAGCGTTCTTGGAGACGACCTGACCCACCTTGTCGAGCCAGTTCACGCACCGGTCCAAGCAGAAGCCGGCCAGCTTGCCGTTGAGGGCGCAGGGTGTGACGGTTAGGGGGTTATAGAGGTTGCATTTTTTCGTTGTTTAATTTATTGGGTTGTCGTGTGTGTTACCCGAATGAAAGAAACTACTTAAATAAACAACTTTTTAAAGAAAAGAAAAAATAATCCAACCTCCTCTTCCTCATAAGACCAGCGTCCTCGCCCTTGCCTTTACTAACTCGACACCAATCCGTTTCTCCATTTTCTCGAACCCCCCCACCGGCATCGCCTCCCTCCACTCCTTCCATTCGTCTGCTGTGCTCCTGCTCATCAGGCCACCAGTGGAAAGGATGATCGGTTTAAAGACCCCACCGGTGACTTTCGGAGCGTTCTTGGAGACGACCTGACCCACCTTGTCGAGCCAGTTCACGCACCGGTCCAAGCAGAATTCGGCCAGTTTGCTGTTGGGGGTGCTGGGGGTGGCTGTGCTCCTCGCGTCTCGGTCCCCGAGGGAGTAAACCTTCAGGTCGTAGTCAGTGAAGGCCAGAGCGCTGGAACCTCTGACCCGAAGGTCGTTTCTCCTTTGTCCCGACAGCGTGTGGGGCTCAATCTCAACCGTGGCACCTTGAATTTGTTTGAGGTGTTGATAAATGACGCGGTTGATGGCATTGTGCCGGCGCTGGGTCCAGGGGTTGCGGGCGCGGCAAAGCTCGTCGTGACCCAAAGGTGAGTCCGACCCACAGAAGCGACAGACAGGGATCGAGGAGCCGACCAGGGTGCGGTCATGGAGACCGGAGGCAATCTCGACATTGGAAAGGCGCAGGGGTTGAAGGTAAGGGATAACTGATAACCAACTTCGGCCGAGTCTGGAGGCATTCTCGGTGAGTCGCTTGCGTTCAGTGTCGCCGAGATTATGTAGGATGGCTTCCTGTTGCGATTCCCAGAGTTCTGCGCATCGAGTTCGTTGGGGGATCGGAGTTGGAGGTTCCTCTGGCGAAGAAAGGAGACCTAGGTTATCGAGGAGAGTGTCGGAGGCCTCGGCTGCCGAGCGGTAAGCAAGGGGGGCTACATCTTTGAAGGAAAGTAGACCTAGTCCGCCCAGTCGCGCTGGTAGCTTCGTCAACGATCTCCCTAGAGCCTCCTCTTCCACCGTATCCTCTCGCTGCCTCATCCTCATCCTTTTCACCTCCTCCCACAGCATCGTGTCCAGTCTTTCCCATAGATCTACAAGGTCGTCGGAGCGTAGGCTTCTCTGCAGGTGTCGTAGATTTTGCTGAATGCAGAAGCGTAATAGAAGGAGCGCGTGTTGATGTGGAAGATCCTTGAGCTTGCCCACCTTTGCCATTTCCTTCCGAATCCTGCCTTCCAGAAACTCCGCCCGCTTCTCCTTACCACCTACCATCGTCCCTAGCATCTTGAAGCCCTCCTGCCTGATCTCATTAGGGGTTAGGGGTTAGGGGGTTAGGGGTTAGGGGTTAGGGGGTTAGGGGG
>NC_009183.1:0-15000 GCF_000149385.1 Cryptococcus deneoformans B-3501A
TGGTCTTATGAGGAAGAGGAGTTTGGATTATTTTTTCTTTTCTTTAAAAAGTTGTTTATTTAAGTAGTTTCTTTAATTCGGGTAACACACACGACAACCCAATAAATTAAACAACGAAAAAATGCAACCTCTATAACCCCCTAACCCTTTTATTCGGGTAACACACACGACAACCCAATAAATTAAACAACGAAAAATGCAACCTCTATAACCCCCGAAAAGGATTGGTGTCGAGTTAGTAAAGGCGAGGGCTAGGACGCTGGTCTTGTGAGGAAGAGGAGGTTGGATTATTTTTTCTTTTCTTTAATAAGTTGTTTATTTAAGTAGTTTCTTTTATTCGGGTAACACACACGACAACCCAATAAATTAAACAACGAAAAATGCAACCTCTATAACCCCCATCCAAGGTGCCACGGTTGAGATTGAGCCCCACACACTGTCGGGACAAAGGAGAAACGACCTTCGGGTCAGAGGTTCCAGCGCTCTGGCCTTCACTGACTACGACCTGAAGGTTTACTCCCTCGGGGACCGAGACGCGAGGAGCACAGCCACCCCCAGCACCCCCAACAGCAAACTGGCCGACTTCTGCTTGGACCGGTGCGTGAACTGGCTCGACAAGGTGGGTCAGGTCGTCTCGAAGAACGCTCCGAAAGTCACTGGTGGGGTCTTTAAACCGATCATCCTTTCCACTGGTGGCCTGATGAGCAGGAGCACAGCAGACGAATGGAAGGAGTGGAGGGAGGCGATGCCGGTGGGGGGGTTCGAGAAAATGGAGAAACGGATTGGTGTCGAGCTAGTAAAGGCAAGGGCGAGGACGCTGGTCTTATGAGGAAGAGGAGGTTGGATTATTTTTTCTTTTCTTTAAAAAGTTGTTTATTTAAGTAGTTTCTTTAATTCGGGTAACACACACGACAACCCAATAAATTAAACAACGAAAAAATGCAACCTCTATAACCCCCTAAGTCGAACAAATAGGGGATCCAGCAGCAGTAGATTATGTAAGCGTGATCTCACCCAATGTGGCAGTACTCATTTCGCTGGCCTGAGGGGATATTCACTGAGTGATCGCTTGTATCCGTTATGCATGCATAAAAATAAACATCACCAGTCGATAGAGCACCCTTTGTTTGCCCTAGACGGATAGTCAGTAGACCCTTAGGCATTGGAAAGTGATCCAGTTAGCATTGACACAACATATATGGATGGCCCAAAAAAAACCAAAAAAAGTCGCCCACCAAAAAAAGGTTCCGTCCCCACCATACGACACAATATGACCCCTCCCTCTTTCGAGAGGCCGTGTGTATGCATCCACTAATGACTTTTTCGACCTGAGGGTACCATTCGAAGCAGCAGATCGAACGCTTTCGCCCCCTACCCCGCCGTACAACGAAGACTTGCGATGTCATACCAGGGAAATCGATTGGTGACACAGCTAAAAATTTCGGCGTTTTCCCTGAATTTTTGTATGGGGACTGATTTCCCTGGCGCGCCAGGAAGTAGTTCCTTATGTTAGGGTTCTGCCGGCACTGAGTTCTCCTTTTTAGCCTCGCTCGATGCTTCTAACGCTTTCAACCGTGTAGATAGGGCCGAGATGGCAGCTGCGGTCAAGACCCATGCGCCGACGCTTTGGAGGACATGCAAATGGGCCTATGGCGACTCATCCGACCTCGTGTGTGGCGACAAAATCCTTCACTCCTCTCAAGGTGTTCGACAGGGTGACCCCTTTGGCCCTCTCTTCTTCTCGATCACCCTCCGACCAACCTTGAATGCCCTCAGCCAATCGCTAGGTCCATCTACGCAAGCGCTCGCTTATCTCGATGACATCTACCTCTTCTCAAACGACTCGCAAGTCCTCAGCAAAACTACCCAATTCCTCGCCGACAAGCAGCACATCATCAAGCTCAATGAAAAGAAATGCAAGTTAATCAGCTTCGATGAGATCAGGCAGGACGGCTTCAAGATGCTAGGGACGATGGTAGGAGGTAAGGAGAAGCGGGCGGAGTTTCTGGAAGGCAAGATTCGGAAGGAAATGGCAAAGGTGGGCAAGCTCAAGGATCTTCCACATCAACACGCGCTCCTTCTATTACGTTTCTGCATTCAGCAAAATCTACGACACCTGCAGAGAAGCCTGCGCTCGGACGACCTTGTAGATCTATGGGAAAGACTGGACACGATGCTATGGGAGGAGGTGAAAAGGATGAGGATGAGGCAGCGAGAGGATACGGTGGAAGAGGAGGCTCTAGGGAGATCGTTGACGAAGCTACCAGCGCGACTGGGCGGACTAGGTCTACTTTCCTTCAAAGATGTAGCCCCCCTTGCTTACCGCTCGGCAGCCGAGGCCTCCGACACTCTCCTCGATAACCTAGGTCTCCTTTCTTCGCCAGAGGAACCTCCAACTCCGGTCCCCCAACGAACTCGATGCGCAGAACTCTGGGAATCGCAACAGGAAGCCATTCTACGTAATCTCGGCGACACTGAACGCAAGCGACTCACCGAGAATGCCTCCAGACTCGGCCGAAGTTGGTTATCAGTCATCCCTTACCTTCAGCCCCTGCGCCTTTCCAATGTCGAGATTGCCTCGGGTCTCCACGACCGCACCCTGGTCGGCTCCTCGATCCCTGTCTGTCGCTTCTGTGGGTCGGACTCACCTTTGGGTCACGACGAGCTTTGCCGCGCCCGCAACCCCTGGACCCAGCGCCGGCACAATGCCATCAACCGCGTCATCTATCAACACCTCAAACAAATCCAAGGTGCCACGGTTGAGATTGAGCCCCACACGCTGTCGGGACAAAGGAGAAACGACCTTCGGGTCAGAGGTTCCAGCGCTCTGGCCTTCACTGACTACGACCTGAAGGTTTACTCCCTCGGGGACCGAGACGCGAGAAGCACCGTCACACCCTGCGCCCCCAACGGCAAGCTGGCCGACTTCTGCTTGGACCGGTGCGTGAACTGGCTCGACAAGGTGGGTCAGGTCGTCTCTAAGAACGCTCCGAAGGTCACTGGTGGGGTCTTTAAACCAATCATCCTTTCCACTGGTGGCTTGATGAGCAGGAGCACAGCAGACGAATGGAAGGACTGGAGGGACGCGATGCCGGTGGGGGGGTTCGAGAAAATGGAGAAACGGATTGGTGTCGAGTTAGTAAAGGCAAGGGCGAGGACGCTGGTCTTATGAGGAAGAGGAGGTTGGATTATTTTTTCTTTTCTTTAATAAGTTGTTTATTTAAGTAGTTTCTTTCATTCGGGCAACCCACACGACAACCCAATAAATTAAACAACGAAAAATGCAACCTCTATAACCCAGCGCCGACACAACGCCATCAATCGTGTCATCTACCAACACCTCAAGCAAATCCAAGGTGCCACGGTTGAGATTGAGCCACACACGCTGTCTGGGCAAAGGAGAAACGACCTCCGGGTCAGAGGTTGTAGCGCGCTTGCCTTTGCTGACTATGACCTCAAGGTTTACTCCCTCGGGGACCGAGACGCGAGAAGCACCGTCACACCCTGCGCCCCCGACGGCAAGCTGGCCGACTTCTGCCTGGATCGGTGCACAAATTGGCTCGAAAAGGTGGGTCAGGTCGTCTCCAAGAACGCTCCGAGGTCACTGGTGGGGTCTTTAAACCGATCATCCTTTCCACTGGTGGCTTGATGAGCAGGAGCACAGCGGACGAATGGAAGGACTGGAGGGAGGCGATGCCGGTGGGGGGGTTCGCGAAAATGGAGAAAAGGATTGGTGTCGAGTTAGTAAAGGCGAGGGCTAGGACGCTGGTCTTGTGAGGAAGAGGAGGTTGGATTATTTTTTCTTTTCTTTAAAAGTTGTTTATTTAAGTAGTTTCTTTAATTCGGGTAACACACACGACAACCCAATAAATTAAACAACGAAAAAAATGCAACCTCTATAACCCCCTAAGATTCGTAAGGGTGCGGTGGCAAGCTGCCGTGTCGCGATTTGAAGTTGTTGAGTTGACATCTCGGCAACAAGGGAGAAGGCGAGAGTTCTAAAAAATCCAGGGCTTAATACTGTATCAGAGAGTGTGGACAAGAAGTCTTCACTCACCCAACAGAGCACTGGTAGAACACCGCCCACACCAGCATCAAAGCACCCGTAGCAAGGGAAGCAGCTTGCTTTTACATTCAGGAACGAGACCGACGAAGCCAATAGATAACAGGGTAACGCATAGACTGCAGAGACCACCGATGAAAAGAGTTCGTCGACCCATTTTAGTCATGAGATACCATGCCCCAAAAGTACCAAGCATATTGATGGCGTACTGACCTATCGCGAAGTCGTATGGGATTTGACCGGTAAGACCAGCCTGCTCGAAGAAGTAAGTGGAATGATTGGAGAATATGTTGCCAGCCAAATTTTGAGTCGCCCAAAGCATACAAATGATCTCAGTCCTGCGGAGATTGACACCTTTAAAGCAGTCGAGGTAAGATGCACCAGAAGTCATATCTTTTTCCAATTCAGTTCTGTGTCGAATCATGTCGATTGTTTCGGTAGCATCAAATGTAGGATCGGTCTTGGAAGAAGCCAATCAAAGCAAAGATTTTTTGGCTTGTTCAATTCGACCTTTGCGGACCAGCCACCAGGGAGATTCTAGAGCAAAGTAGATACCAATATTAAGGGAGGATAGAACATCCACTAAATCCAGAGTCAGCTTCAGATCGGGCAAGTATAGGATGTCCCTCTCACCATAAGTCCATAAGGTATGCGGTATGCCCATTGATCGGTTCGACCGAATTGAGATTTTATTACTCCAATACCAATGAGCTGTCCCCATCCCCAGCAGAAATCACCATAACTGGTGAGATATCCCCGAAGTGCCACTGGGCAAACTTCAGCAGCGTAAGATATGGCAACTGTAAACGGTCAGCTCTGAGCCTCATCTTTGAGCCATCTTACTTACTCGACTGAAAACACCCCACGGGATACCAGCGAGAATTTCACCCGCGAGTAACGTTTGAATATTGGGAGCGCAAAAGAAGATTGCGTTCACACCAGTGAGCCAGATTAGACAGCCCAAAATGACGATGAACAAGTCCCAGGCGACGGAAGAATAAGATTGAATAATAACCACATTTAACAGTATCAGCAGGTGTCACAAGTATGCGGACATCAATGATATGCACATACAAGAACTTATGGGTGCATGCACGGCATCCCATGTTTGCGAATGTGCAGATTATACGTCGCATTTAGGCCAACAACCAGAGGGCAAAAGGTATACATAGAGACCTAGAGGAGCAATCATTATTAGCAAAGACGGCCTCATCAAATGAATTATACTTGCTCTGTGGCTTTTCCGATATGTATCCATCCTGTCTTTGTATAGTGTCGATAGTTATGATCTAAGGAGATTTCGGCAGTGTAGAATTTGGCCGCTTGCTGTTGTTGTAAGAATATATGATATGAGCCGATGGAGAATAAAGATGAGAAACACGAAAGCTGCCAATCCAAGAAGCGCCATGGCAGGCCCAGTCGTGTCCAGTCGAGAAATCGAGATGGTGCGTGAACAAGTACTTATGTAAGTATGGTTATTTGTAAGGGAAGGAGCGAGGAGGTGACCGGCGGTGATGTGACTCGCCACCGGTCCAACACGTTGCGCGGAACGAATTTACGATCGATAACTCAACTTCTTGTTTTTCCTTCCCGCCTTCGTTTCCCAGTCCTCATCGTCTTCTCTGTCCATTCAAACCCCAGTATTACCATCTTTGCTCCACCCTCCGCTTCCACAATGACCTTTCCGGACACAAATGAAGGAGATTGGGCGTCGAGACGAGCTGCGGCACTAGCCCAACTTACCTCAGACTCGCGCCTGACTTCATTATCCCCCGCCTCTGCTTCCGACTCACCTTTATCTTCGTTCCCCTCATCACATCAAACACTCCCCGAACATTCAAAATCCCCTCGTGACGATCCCATTGCATACGGCGGCCACCCTAAAAACAAAGGCCGACCATATCCTCTCTCTCTCATCCCCTTTGACCTCAGCGAACCTTACGAGGTTTCCGAATACCTTACTATCCGCTCCTACGATGAGACATGCCAAGGCGACTACCTGGGTCAAGATTGGGCCGATACGTATAAGAAGGGGAAGATCGTTGATGAGCAAATGTTCGACGACGGGCATGTTCATCGCTATCTTGATCGCTTCATCCAAGAAAAGTACAAGGCGATGGATACAAAGTTCTCACATCAAGCGAATTTGAAATCGGTCTTCTACGACAGAGATGACAAAGAGTGGGCGAAGCTAGATTTGGTGGATGTGTACAGACGGCGGACGGGGAAAGTTCTGGGAGTCGTGAGTCATGGCTTGTGCAGAAGATGACACAAGGCTCATGATGCGTCCAACATAGCCGTCTCAATCGCAAGACACCTCCAAATCAAAAAAGGATGGTTCCACTACTCCGGACGCCTCTCTCATCGGCAACGTCAACGATCCTAGCTCTCCCTCGGGCTGGAAAGAAATGCTTTACGCAGTCATCGAAGTGAAGTGGATGCGATTAGCGGCTCTTCTTACCGGCGAGGCTAAAAGTCAAACCGACGAGAAAGCTCTTAGTTACCTCTGCCAGGAAGGCGTGTTTCAAACTATGTGGTATGTCATCTTGGGCTACGCCATTTCGCGCTGCATCTTCGGTCTCTCCATAGTCAACGAATACTTCTATAGAATTGTGTATCTCTATCAAGACTCGGCCTCAGACAGTCCCGTGCTTGCCCTGGAGGCAGGCAACGAGTTCTTGGAGAAAGCCGGGCGACATTTTGGATATCCGCAGGATGGTTACTCAGTCGAAGAACTTGCAGAGCTGCAAGACTTTTGGTCGTCGCCTCCCAATTCTCTGATCAGCGACCGTGCCAACGCCACTTTGAATAAAGAGGCAAGGTACCACCTCGATGCGACCATTCTCTTGTTCCTTGCTCGTGCAGCGGCACTTCCAACACAACGCTTCTTCAACGATCTGCCCCTCTCTTTTGCTCATCGCGTTCCTGTTGATGCGACCGCTCATACATCCACCGACATGAGGTTGAAAGGATTCGAGGCTGGGCGCAGGCGACACAGTCTTCGTTCGACCAAGAGGAACAAGCGCACATTGGCGGATTTGTATGATGAAGAGAAAGATGAAGAGGACAAGCCAGGGGGCGACAAGCCACCTGGCAAGGATAATGATGGCTCGCACGGCGGAAACTCTGGCTCTGGAGGCGATAACTCACGTGGCGGAGGGTCTGGTTCTGGCGGAGGGTCTCGTCCTGGCGGAGGGTCGCGTCTTGGTGGAGGATCTCGTCCTGGCGGCAGGGGTGCAGGCGGAGGCTCCTCTTCTCGTCGTGCTGAGGCGTTTGACAGTCGAACCTCCACTGCACCGCAAGAGTTCAGGAGGGGCCTGGAGAGGCTATCCGCTCCTAAGGAAATGTTCCACATGAAGACGTCCATCATGGCCTCCCTCCTCTCCAATAACCGTATGCACCTTTTAATCTTCCATGCTGAAGTTACGCTTACGAATCTACTGTAGGTGCCAGATGCTCTAGGGCTCCCCCCTCCGTCGACAGTGACTCCTCTGGAGAGTTGGACTCGTCGTTTGACACGTCCTTCGGCTCCAATAGGGCGGCTCTTATCCTTGACGATCTCCGCGACGATCCCCCCCCAATAGTCAACAAGCCCGACCCTGTCGATATCGACCTTGAAGATATCGACCCAGAGTCGGGCGAGCTTACGTTGGCGGCCTTTAAGGACCACCTAACGATGCTCGGGGTGCGGGTGAAGCTGGTCACTCGGGACCAGATGGGCGTCTTGTTGGCCCGGGGATGAGGGAACAGCTTCGGCTGTTGAGTGGATGGATAGAGGAGAGTGGGATAGTTGTTTTTGTTGTACATATTGGAAGTTGTAAATCGGATAGACATTATTATCTTGTAGAGATATGTTACATGTACGTCATTCCTGTCTTCCTCCCATCTTCCTCCTTGTCTTCCTCCTTTCCTCGTTCCTCTGTACCCTTACACTTCAGAGCAGCCGGCCGCATCTGCTTCCACTCGCCCTTTGCGTCATGAGTTAGTCAAGCGAGGGTACATTGCACATCGGAACATCGTGATCATATGCATCATGCTTTCCCCCACACTTTCTTTTAATGAGATCTAAGGGTACCATGGGAAGTACTCCTTTGCCTCCCAGCCCAAGAACCGCTTGGCCTTGCTACAATCGTACAGTCCCTCGTTACCCTTCCATTCCCTTCTCTTCTCGACGTTAGGATACCACTTGTCGATGAGCGGAATAGTAGCAGCCTGTTGATGCTGTACCGGCGCTACGACGAAGAAGGCCTCGTGACCGTTGGGAAAGGTCGCTTCTGGAGCTGTCAATCCCAACAGGGTCGCCTCAGCAACGTCCTTCTCGGAGATGTAGCCCCACAGATCCTTCGGCTCTCCTCCACGTTTGTGCAGCGTCTCGAGGTTGAACAAGGACGAGTCAACGACCCAATGATAACGGAAGGAGGCGATTCGCATCCATGGGTATTTTCGAGCAAAGGCGCCTGCTTGCACTTCGCAGATCCTGAAGGGTGTGAACATGAGCATCAAGAGGTGGGTCAAACGGAGTGTCAAATGGACGCAAGCGGACTTACTGCTTGCTGAGATCGTACGCGGCTTGTGGGCGTAAAGGATGGTTCTCGTCCAACGGAAAATAGTCGAACGTGGGGGGATTAGAGCCAACTGCGAACGGGCCTGTTAGCTTTGCGCCGACGACACGACAAATGAGAGGAACAACTAACGCATGCCGATAGCATTCACACTGGACGCTTGTACCACCCGCTTGACCCCAAGGTCAGATGAAGCCCGGAGAATCCCATATGACATTGACGTGTTGATGTTGTGAATATCCTACCAATGTATCCTTCGCCGATCAGCCGACTATGCCTTGTACTAACCGCCTTTCCGCAACTCACCGATTCAGTCCAGTCTTTCCCTTTGTGTACACTGTTAGGGTTGTTCAAGACCGCTGCAAGATGTATCATGGCATCACAGCCCTGCTCCTTCATCGCAGTCTTCAACGCCGTGTCATCCCGCACATCGAGTTGCTTGTAGTTGTACTTATCGTTCCCGCTGACGCCTGAGTTCGCTGGCAGATCGACGCCGAACACCCTATGCCCCTTGGCAAGTGCCGCACGAGACACCACTTTGCCGACATGACCCGCAGCGCCGGTAATACAGATGTTGAATGTCATATGGAATGCATGAGTATCCAAAAGATAGCGAAGCCGAGCAACTAATTGTGACTTGATAAACGGTAGAACAACTGTGAGCCTCACAGACTAATAACAGATCTCATCGTTTGCTTCCGCCCTGCTTCGGTGTCCATGCTCCCTATGAATGCTCCCTGGCTCCTGCGACCACCTCTAGCATTGTCGTACTACCAGCATCAACTCAAAGCTAAGGGGCGTATTTTCCGCTACAAAGAGCCAGTTAAAAGCCGTTCTCGAATTCTTGATACAAAGCCCAGTACACGCATCTATCTATCTATCTCTCTATCTCTCTCGGTCTATCTCGGTCTCTCTTTCTCAGTCTCTCACCCCACGTCCATTAAGAAACAAAATGGATCTCAAGAGATTTGTCACCTTGTGCGTTGCTCTCAACAAGTATATGAGAGTGGAGACACGGCTTACGCTCTATCGCTTTAGGAACAACGGGCTTCGAATCCCTCAGATTGCTTTCGACACTTGGCAGTCTCAACCCGGAGAGGTTGAGGAATGCTGCATGAGTGGGCATCTGGTTGTGTAGAAGTGCGCAACCTGACCAATGTCTAATGTCGCCGGTGCCATCATAATTGGATACCGACATATCGACTGTGCTCGTGTTTTACGTGAGCTTGGTGCTCCTGATCGGAGGCGGCGTCTGAATATCTGCTTAATCGTCATACAGAGAATCAGCCCGAGGTCGCTGTTGGAATCAAGCGGATTAGGGGGTGAGACTTGTTATCGCTTTGACATCCATTGTCAAAAACTCCTGCAGACGACATCAATCCGTTTGGTTTGTAAAGGATGAAATAATACAAAGGTGGGATCGGCGGGTGCAAATTGATATGAAAATGTTGTGGGGACTGTGCGTGAGTATGAACTTCTCTCTTCCATCTGCCCCTTTACCCTCTTTACTTCGTACTGACATCGTTTACCAGGCTTTCGGCGCCAGACGGTGAAAAAAGACAGCTAATTGCCAAATCTTCAATATCAGCACATTCTCATCAATAAGTCACCTCCAAGGACATCATCATCGTACCTGTCGATTCATTCTTCAAGACAGGCACGCAGGAGTTTAACTCGTTATGATTCTTTCCATATCGATGACAAAGCTCATCGGGGCTTTAGTAGTGTTGGGAGTTGCTCAATCGTGTTGGTATTATGTGTATCTAGAGAGCCCGTACGATTACTACTTCCGATATTGCAGCTCAGGTGTGAGTCTTCAGCTTCCTTCGCATATTGCCTGAACTAATGTATACAACTGGTAGTGCGGCAACTTAGCTAAAACCGACGGTAACTTTAACTCTTGCTGTATGCCCTACACGTCCGGCCAGTCTACTCCCGCTGTCTGCACCGCCCTTTCTTCAAGCTACGCGGCTATGGGAACTACCTGTACATGGGGTAATGTCCCAACCACCGATGCGCCTACTTCTACTCCTGTCGACCCAACTTACACCCCTCCTCCTTACACTCCTCCTGTCACCTCTGCCCAAGCGAATGCGCCAGATGATTGCACCACAGAGGAGCCAGACGATACCGAGGCCGCCACCGAGACCTTCTGGATCACTAGCATTACTACCACACCTTGCTCTACAACTTCTTCTGCTGCTGATGCTCCTACGTCCAGCGATGGGTCTTGTGACTGTGGTGGGGAGGGCGGCCAAGCAGCCCAGTCAACAAATTGGGAGGGCAACACTGCACCTGCTAGCTTCACTGCTGACAATCATCGTCGTGGTATCATTCGACGGGGATCTTGCAACTGCTCTTCAGCCACCGGCTCCGCCCCAGCCGAGACATCCGCCGCTGCTGTAACGACCTCTACGCCCACCGCTACTTCCAGCGGTGACACTTGTGACTGTGGAGGAGAGTCGGGTCAGGCTGCCGAATCGACCAACTGGGAGGGCAACACTGCGCCCACCAGCTTCAATCCTGATAATCGCCGTCGTAGGGGTATATGGCAAAGGGGAACATGCGACTGCTCATCCGCGACCTCTGCCCATTCTGAGATTTCCGCCACGGAAACCTCATACGCGGTTGTTACGTCTTCTGCTCCAGCACCGACATCTTCCGATGACTCTTGTACTTGTGGTGATGAATCCGGTCAAGCTGCGAAATCCACAAACTGGGAAGGTAACACTGCCCCGGCCAGCTTCACTCCTGACAACCGACGACGTCGAAGGGGTGTGATGAAGAGAGGAAAATGTGATTGTGGAGAGGCTGGGGCCAATACTGGGGGGATTGTAGCGTCTTCTTACGCTTATGAAGGTAAACCCGCTCTCATCTCTTTATCTTTTTAATTGACTCCTCTCAAAGGAAACACTGCACCGGCTACGTTCACGGCGGATAATCGCCGTCGTGCCGCTTTGAAACCTCGCAATACTGCTCCCGCCAGCTTCGCTCCCGATAACCGCAAGCGAGGTTACGAAGGTATCGTTCGTGGCGTTAGCGTTGGTGGGAAGCCTGAGAATGAGAGGAGGAATTACAACATGGTCCACGGCAAGGAGATGCGTTCAAACCACAGACGTTCCCCGGACCACCATTCCAACGTCGTCGAAAACGCCGAACGAAAAATCCCGACCGGCTTCTCCAGATATTACGAGAAACGTAATACTGCTGCTGCGACGACATGCACCTCTACCACTTGGATAACAACCGATGGTTGTGGAGCTGGAGCGGCCACTACATCGGTCGCAGCGGCGACTGACACCGATGCGCCTGTTACTGCCTCAGTTTCAGCAACTAATACTGAAGGAGAATCTGGCCAAGCGGCGGAAAGTACTAGTGCCGCAGAAGATACCGAATCTGCGCCAGCTACAACTGATGATATACCTTCGACAAGCGTTGCATGGGAAGGTGAGTAATTTACCTATACATCCTCTTCAAGAGCTAAGTTATTGACTCTATACAATAGGCTCCGGGCCTCCTTCTTCCTTCGTGGGTGGTAATCGTAGGCAATGGTAGACGTTTTGGGGACAATGAAAGTGTTAAGGGACTGCATGAACAATGATTTGCAAGCGAGTTAGATTCTCGTAATCTGCTGTTACTTGTGCAAATGCTCTTTTCGATTCTATTAGTGCGGGGATACAGCCTTCCCATCATAGTTGTTAGCGACTATATCCTACATTGGTCAGTATTCTACGTCGAGGACGAAATAAAACTGTTTGACACTTCCTTCGCCTTGTTCAAGTCATCTTATCGGACGAGGAAGAGGGGTTCCAGCATCATCACATCTTAACCAGTATTCAAATTGTCTTCTCTTCCACAGTCCGGCATGGTCCCCCGTAGATGTCTAACCACGCCGCATGCACATGCATGCATACAAATATCTCCTGCCAGTTTCCAGCGGTTTTATGTACATAGAAAGCGGAGCGCTGCATGATCCTAAGCTTCCTTTTTGGGAGTAGCGGGCGCTTATTCGCAATCGGTGAATTTAAACGAACTCCCATTTAGACACGCCGAACTCTCGACAACGAATGGTGGGCGAATCTTTTGAGTTTTGAACTTCGTACATTGTCCATATTCAGCCATTCAACTCTACAAAACCTATATAGAAAATCTGACCTACACTCCATCAAGTGGCCGGCAACTTCCAGAAGTCAGGGATAATCGACGATACGAACGGAAAGGAGAATTCTTAAAAAGCAACTCGACATCCTCATCGCGTATACGATCTTTAGAGAAGGTTCTTCTAACCCTATATATCTCAAAATGGTATGTTCTGATTGTTCATTCGGTTTTGGATGCGTAGAAGAAAGCTGATAATTGTCGCGATTTTCAGTCTGCTCCTAAAGTTATTGCCGAATTGGTCGTCACCGGTATCAAAGTGTTGGGAAAGGCTACTGCCGCTGCTGGACAACAAGCTATTCGAAGTGAGTACTCCGAAACTTTCATTAAAGGATCGTAAGAGGACTGGGCCTGTTAAAACATTTCCACATGTTTTGGGCATTTAAATGCTCGCGACATGGTGTTGAAGACTTTAGCTCTGTCGGCGAAAGAAGATGCCGTATCGAATATACACTAATCATATCGCTTTGTTTAAGACTTCAAGGTCAAGCCTGAAGGTGCTCCCGATTCCTCCCCCGTTGGCGCCGGTTCCTCCAAAAATTCCATCACCAGTCAAATGCAAATGAGTTTGGACGAGGCAAGGTTAATCTTGAATGTGAAGAAGGATGATCCAATGGAGGTCATACAAAAGGTGAGCCGTCTTGTTTTTTCTTCGGGTACTCGTGTGATGTATGGCGTGTTGCTTGGGGTGACGTTTGAACGCTTTTTCATACCTATGTATCCTCGACGATTGATTAAATTCCTCTGTCTTGGAGAGAGCAGGATCAATTTACGACGGGAAAGGAAGCTCCCAACCGTCCAAAGAGATCACTGTTGCTAACGTTGCTTCTCGAATCGCGTAGCACTACGACTACATATTTGCTGCCAACTCCCCTCCTCCTCCATCCGCCGAATCCATTCCTCCCGTTAAGGGCGGTGCCACCGGAAAGCGAAGTAAAGTGCCTACGCATTCTCATTACCTTCAATCAAAGGTGTTCCGAGCGCTCGAGAGAATAAAGGCGGAGAAGGAAGCAGAGCTGAGCAAAACGGAGAGTGCGGCGGAAGGGGCAGAGAATGCAACGGGGGGGTCAGCGCCAGGGGCTGGGGAGAGCAGATAGAGGCAGTTTATGAGGAATGTTTTTGGGCTGGTGTGTATGGATCCACTTCTCTTGAGCGAAATCCAAATTTTTATTTCGTAACGACCGTGATGACACGATACCTGCTGATCTAGGATGAGTGTAGTTAGCTCATAATCCTTGAAAATCCGTTCAGCGTTTAGTGAAGTTTTGTTTTGCAAGATTGACATACAACGCTACTTGCTACAACAAAACAGTTGTCGATTGGGTATTAGGTGGAAAATGGGAAGCCATCAAGGTTCTTCAGTGTCGGAGATTGAGCTAATGGGGGGAGTGATTCGTGTGGTGATAACAGACCACGGTGATGGTTTTAAACAGCCTGAGACAACACCTGACCTAACGAGTCGAGCTGGACGGGATTGGGGACCGACAAGGTCGAAGACCCTAATTACGATGCTCGACACGAACGGTTCAGTTGCTTTTTGACAGTATGTGCCATGTATCCATGCTAGGAACCCAAATACAATTGTATGGATAGCAAAAGGAAAATAAAAGTAGATAACAATGCTAAAGTCTATGCCATAATGTACGTGTGCCAAAACCTCATGAAAATAACTACACAAGAGAAAGATAATTTAGCGATATCTAGGATGGGATTTCGTCAAGAAAGAAATAATAAGCGTAAAGGTTTCACAATGCAAACATGCCCGATACGTAGGGGCCCCCGTCTTGCCTACATCTTTCTCCGTCTCGCCTACATCCTCCTCCGTCCCCTATCCTTCACCCCCTGCACTCGGGATTTATTTAGTACTTTGATCTCACCTATCTGTCCTTTCCCGATCCGCCATAACCTCTTATTTGCCTCCCTCCAACTTCATCCGCATCCGCCAATGGCCCCAGGGGCCCATATCCTCCGCCCCTCGCGCTCGTTGCTGCTCCGACTCCGGCTCCACCACCGCTCCTTTTCTTCGCATGTCCGACTCCATGCGGCCTACTTTCCACACTGGAACTTACACTCCCCCCGCTGTGTGGCATCTGTGCGTCTAGATCGTTCGTGTCTTGCCTGTCTATTGAGACATATTCGCCACCCGCATGCCTACCGGCGCCAGCAAAATGAGGACTAGAGCGAGCGGAATTAGGCCCGGAGCCAAAGCTGGGAAAG
>NC_009183.1:17458-89958 GCF_000149385.1 Cryptococcus deneoformans B-3501A
TCCCCCCCTCGCCCCCCCTCCCCCAGCCCAAGGAGCAGCCCCCAATTTGTTGTTTACGCTGACATTTGCTCCCTCCGGCATGATCGTCGGGTTTATTCCTTTTCTCCCCAACTCCTTCTCCGTCACCGGCTTCACCAATTTCTCCGACAAAAACCAATTAAAAACGCACGCCATCGCAAACCTCGCCAACACCACCGCTAGGATCACCACAAGCGATACGTACAGAAAAAGGCTGGCGACGAAACATCCGGGGGTGATTTTATCTATTCGGCCGGCGACGTACCGCGCTTTCATACAGCCAACAGCATCCTGGGGGACTTGACGGTTGAAGAAGAGACGGGTAGCGTCTTTACCTGAGCCGGTTTGGTTATTGAGGACGTGACGGATGATACTATCGACTTCGTCTCCTTCGACGGCAGAAGGGTTGGAAGAGAGGTAAGGAGACATGTTGAGGACGTAACCGTCGATGACCATGTAATTTTCGAGTTTAGCGACTTGGTCCCAGCTGTAGCCTTCCAAGAGCGAAGTATTCTGGATTTGGAGACCGTCGAATGTCTCTTGAGACATGGTAGATAATACACAGCTTGTATTACTTGATGATGAAGTAGAGTTGCAGAAGGCACCCGAAGCGTATGCAAGCGAGGATGTACATGCCGGATAGTCAGAGACGCTTCGAGTGAAAAGGTCGGTGATGTCTTGGCCGGGCATTTGGTTTGCGAGGGAGTAAAAATCGACATTGGATTGTGTAATTGAGGTTGAAATGTTGAATGCCCAGCCAGATATGCTCAGTGTCACTAGGATCGTGAAAATTTAGCTTGTACTCAATCCGCAAAGATAGCTTGACTTACTATTGGTATCGCCTAGACGCTGATACATGCTCTGATTCTGCTGATCGGCAGGGCACAGCGCCCGCTGTAAACCCATCGTCACAAACCCTACCACCCCACCCATAAGTACCGCTATCCAACATAATGCAATCTTCTCCCTCCATGCTTGTCTGCTTTGCTTCTCCTTGATCCCAAACCATCTTAACAATGCCGGCGGCGCCCAAAAGGTAGTTGCGTACGCCCATAATCTCCACCAATCGATATTAATAAAACCGTCTGATTGAGGTAAAGGCGACGCAGGGGAGAACGATTGAGTAGGAGGGGCGATAAGAGGTGCGGGGGCCACGTGTCGTTCAGGTCGAGTGAGGGTCTTATTTCGTTTGAGAGTGCCTCCTGGGCGGGATGTGGTTGGTTGACGGGAAGGTAACGGTCGTGATGAAGTGAATGGAAGTGGCACATCTTGTTTTGACGGCATTATGCGGGTTTAGAATAGTAGAAAGGAGTCCTCCTGGGACCATATGCGGGGTGAAAAACGTCGAAGAGTCTAGTAGGTGGTTGCCATGTCTTTGTCGTGAAGGAAAAGAGAACGTGGGAGGGGTGGATATCGATGTGGTCTTGACTGGTATGATACAGCAGTTGTCAGAGTATGCTAATTGCGGCGGATGGGTATATATTGACAAAGAAGTGAAATGAAGAGTGTACAATCGTTATTTGAGCTGGGGAGAGACAGAAACTCGAAAACAAAGAACGACGAATATAGACGAATATACACGGACGCGCTCATTCAGGGTCACTTCTGATTAGCACAACGCGCCCATTTTTTCTAATTAAATTTAGACCCCGTTTCTAATCTATCGTGTTATTTTCAAGAGCAAAATCGCGATTTGACAGAATTTCTAATGATGCGGGCACTTTTGTAACTATTCGTGCAAGAATTTGTATTCGGCAATTTTTACACAACGCTTGAGTTGCAGTTTGTATAGGACTAATTAACGTAATTACGGGAAGACGCGTCACGTTACCCTTCACTCCACTCTCCAGTCATCCCTGCACTCCGTCCCCACTCTTCACTCACCATTTCCTCATCTCCGCATTTCCTCTCCACTCACACCGAACCACAGCCCTCCAAGATGCCAGAACCCCCACATACATCATCTCCAGCATCTAACCTTGACGACTCTGCAAGCGTCACAAACGCAGACAACCACCGTGACGTACTAGACACCATAGATCTCAACGACAACGACGGTTCTCCCATCGATCCGTGGAAAGCGTCTGAAGCGAGTACATCTGCACCTTCACCTTCCCGCGGAACCTCCTATACTAGCGCAGCCTCTTTTTCCCACTCCCATTCTCCTTCACTGCAGAAACTGTCGGATGATACAACAAATCCGGAGGAGACGGGCCCTTCTGCCAATCTTGCCAGAACAGCTGCCACGACGTCCTTGCCGGTACATTGGGTCAATAACGGTGAGACACCGACAGTCTTGGGTATTGCGGTAGTGGATTTCAACCACTTGGTGAGTTCGTTTTCGTTATACCCTCATTCCCATAGTGCTATCGCTCAACTCTACTTTGCATATACTATGATTCCAGATCGGCCCCACGGTTGAATTCGCTTTCCCTCCTTCCCTACAGAATGCTCTATCAGTTGATGAAAACCTATCGAAGGAGCTACCTTTCTTGGCTCTACCGGACGGCGCTCATCTAAGTGAAGAGGATTATTCTTACTTTGTACGTTTTCACCCTTCCCTTTCCCCTACAAGTGTTCTCAGTGCTAATAGGGCATTGCAGCATTGCACATTCTCGCCCTCCACTCATAACTCCCAACAACATAATGCAGAGACCAATATCCCTACTAATCAAACTCTCTTTGGTATCTCGTACGTCATTTCCTCCTTTTCCTTGTTACTTCCCCTCTCTCTTCTTCCCCCGTCCCTCTCTTCTTCTTTCTATAATCTATAATCTAATCTAATCTCCTCGATCCAATTGTCTGACACTTGTCCTTTTTTCTCTTTTTTTTTTCATTTTCGGCTTTCTAGGTGCAATCGCCAACTCGCCTCCTCCGAGCTCCACCGTCGTCCCTCAGACGTTACCAGAAGCATGGTTCAAAAAGCCGTCATCGTTATCGCCAGCCACCCTATCTTTGTACGTTCCTCCCCCCCCCTTCCATCTCTCCTTCTGCCCCCCGAAAAGGCTAACTGCCCCTGCAGGGCCCGATAAGAGACAGACTAGGCGTCGTCACCCGCGCCTACTTCGCCCAACGCGATTTCGCCGAAACCAAGCTCTTGGAAGACTTCTATACCTCTCTTGAGACAGGCCTGGAAGGTAAAAGCGGAGAGGAAGCTATGTATATGGGTTAGTTTTTTCTTTCGCTTTTCGCTGCGTCATTCCTTTACTTTGTACGCTGTACGTTACTTTGCATTAGGAGTCGCGGTATGCGATGTTTTTCGTGCAAATACGCAGTGTACTTGTGCAATGTGCATAATGCGGTCGTACAACCTGCAGTCCACGCTTCACAATCCCGAAGAACAGAAAAAATAAACTGACGCTTTTGTTTTTGTTGTTGGATTTGATCGACTACTTAGGAACAAGCTTGAGAGAATTAGTGCATAAATTCAGACATCGGACACTCGTTTTGCTCAAGATGCTTATGCTTCAAAAGCGCGTAAGTCCATGCCCTTATCTCCCCTCTCGTCCACCACTCCTTGTCCCTTTACTCTCCTCCTGCCCTGTTATACAGATCCCTTACCTCGACGCACCTTTCAACTCATTTTACCTACCTTGCCTTGTCTGCCATACATCTCTACCTCTATTCCTACCTTGCCCCCTTGTCTAACAGCTAGAATAAGCCCATTAACAAGTGAGATTTAGATCATGTTATTTGGTTATCCAGTGGAGAAACTTTGCACTTACCAGTACTCTCTTGTCTCTCTTATCCCTGGTACGTTTTCCCCTTTTTCCCCTCCTCCCTTCCTTTCATGCCCTATCCTCCACCCCCTCCGCAAGAAGAAGCAAACGTTCCAACTAATTTCATTGCTGAAAATTAACAGGACTCCTCTTAAATCTACGCGATTCTGGATCACCCGCCTTGGAACAAAAGAGGAGTAAAGTGAGACCAACATCTTTGAGAACGAGTGATAGAACGAGTTTGTTGCGGTTCATGGGTTTACGTATGTCCTTTTCTTTTCCTCCAATCGGCGTAAACGGTGATTAACGCACCATCCCATCAAATGTCGTGTACAGCACTAAGAATATTTTCTCATGACGCATTCTTCCAACCATACATGCCTCTTCAACAGATGGATACGCTTGCTGCTAAAAGTTGGTTGGTCGGTACGACGAATCAGATCGTCACACAACAAAAGGAGTGTAGATATGATTTACTAGTCAATGTACGTTGTCCCTCTTCAGCTAATTCTGTATCCTTATCGCGAGGTTCAGACGAGGTTCAAGAGGTACCAAAGCCGAAAGAGCTAACGGGATTTTTTGCGAGATTAGATTGATAACAATACATTCACCTTCCCCAACCCGAAGCTTGAAAGGGTGGTAGGACTTACAGCGGCTGATAGAAGATGGATGGATGATGTGGTGCAGACGGTTGAAGAGACTTGGGGTCTGGTACGTTTTTTTTTCCTCATCTCTACTCCTTCACGGCGTATAAAATGGTGAGCTGATTTAGGAACTTGGGTCCTCAGTCGGAAGGTGAACGTCCATCGTACGTACCACGTCATTTTATTTTATTTTTTAATCTCGAGTTCACCAAGAATTATAAGGAAGGCGAAAAAGCTGATTTTAGCTTTGCCAGGTATCGAGGCAGTGATGATGATCTTCGAGCACGTTTTGAAGAGTACATTCTTTCAGCACTATCTTCTATCAAATACTCCAATTACCTCTCCCAAACAAATCCCAACCCTTCGCTTTTATCCACTTCTTCGCCAAACGCGCCTTCCTCTTCTTCCGTCAGTACTCTCAGCATGGTGGACCGAGATCCCGACCAACAGGATTTAATGATGGCAGGATTAGGAGGAACGAAAGAAGGGGCCGAGGCGATTAGGGATTTTGGAGAGGGGTGGGTGGGCGTATTTAGGGGGACAAAAGTTTACGAGATTTGGAATGAATCGACGGATGAGACGTTGTTTGATATCCATGAGCCTCGGTATGTCTTTCTCATTTTTTCTTTGCCCAACGCAGACGTGGAGAGGAGTGCTAAATTTCCTTTTTTTCCCTTCCGGTGTATTTAGACATCCGTGTGAAGGGAAGGTAAACGTCGTTTCAGACTTGAGTCTGCGGATATCTGGTACGTCTTATGTATTTCATTTAATTATGAAGTGGTCTAACACTGACATGTTTCTGGATAATAACAGAAGGACTACACGACCTTCGCCTCGATGAGCAGCTCGGTCCGACCCGCGAAGCTTTATCTTCCGCTTTCTCTGCTGGTTCATCGTCCTTGTTCAGAGCGTTTGACGGTGTAAGGTCAGAGGTTTCAAACAGGTTACGCGAAAGAGATGAGGCAGCTGCGGCTGCACGAGCAAGGCAGTCAGTGAATAGCAATAATGACCCTACTGCAAGTCAAACACATACAGCATTCTCATCAACGACAACCACATTCACCACCAACGCGTCCTCTACGCAAGGTCAAGCCCAGACTCAATCTGTTGAGAACATCCGTGCGACATTAGGGGGGATTGGATCAGGTATTGGCGGATTCTTCAGTTCGCGCATCTCGAACTTTAGAAATCCTTCACCTACTCCGACGACGCCGAAAGGTCTGAGGCCGATGAGCTTGAGTTCGAGTGCTAGCACAGGGAGTTTAAAAGGAATGACGAGGCTGAATACGCCGGAGAGGCAGGGGAAGTGAAGAGTCAAAGAGGGATTGAGGGGGGCTATGGTATGGCATGATGCAAGGAGTCTGACAGGTATAGAGCAACAATAGGGGCGGATGTGTTGGCGCTGTTGTATCTTTTAGCTTAGCATGCGTCCCTCCTCGGCACTTCTGATTGCATGATAAAAAAACCGTAGTTCAACTCACGTAGCAAGTTTGTTCTTCCAACATCTACAACCTCAGCCTTTTGTAAATGCTACATGCCTTCCCTATTCTTTTGATTGCTTTCTTTCTCTACGATTTCCCTCTCAAACAAGAGTAATGAGGTGAATGGGGTATGGGGGCGGCGGAAGGATCTAGGAGGTGTACGAATCAATGTGAAGGGAAATAAGTAATCGTTAGACTCATAGAAGGCAGATCCCATCTCCTTCTTACTACAACTTCCAAAGCTCTTCAAAGGCTTCCCCCGTTGACAGCCTCAGTACAAGTCAAAAGCGAACTATACTCAGGTCAAGCCTTGTAACAAAAGTGTAAGTAGTTGCATAAAGTCTTTTTGGAAAGAATGATACACATGATCGTAACTATTGTAAACGCTGCTCTCTTGCCCTTCATCTAGTCACATCGGCGACTATCTGGCTGCTGGCATTTGTCTTTTCGTTTCTCTCTCTCCTTCATTCGCCAACTTTCTCTTCAGACTATTCATTCCTTCGCTCGTCGAGTTCATACCCATCTCCTCTTCTTTTCCTGCGCCTCCATTTACGTACATCTGCACATCCTCGGCTCCCACATCGCCAACCTTGACCAGATAATCCTCCATCCCCAACACCTCCTCGTTGTCAATACAATCCAGCACCCAATCCTGCGAAAGCACTACTCTCCAACTTTGCTCCCCTTTTTCCTCGATCGAATGTACGGCGGAGGCGTGCGTGGGTTCGATGGCGAGTTGACCGCGAGAGAGGGGGAGGATGGTTATAGTCGCCGAGGGTGGGGGTGCGAGGACACCGCCTCCTGCACGCTAAAAAATGAGGAAAAACAGAGGGTTAGTGTTGTTGTTTGTTGCCTTTGGAGGTTAGCAGGGTATAGGATAAAAGAAGAAGTCATAGACGAAAGCAATGGCAAAGGTAGAGGAAGGTCTTGTTGTCTGAGTGCGGAAAGGTAGAAAGAAAGTGAGGTTGCGGGTACGTACAGTAACAAGCATCTCGGTCGAGCGCTTGGTAATTGGATCACCAACCACATGAAAACTCATCGGCAACACATCTCCAATCGTGAACACCCCTTTTACCTGTTTTCGTTTTCTGCCAGCCCGCATCTCCACGTTTGCGCGCTTCCACCTTAAATTTTCCTTCTTCTCCTTCTCATTCTCCTTCTTCGCTCGCATCTGCATCTACCTCTTTATCGCTTCCTTCCCTTTCACTGTACCGATAGCGGCATTGACTCACTGTCCTCGTAGAGGTCGGAAAGCACCTTAAGCTACAATAGTTCGATGTCCTCGGTCGTTTGTATTCAATTGTACTAGAAGCTCTGAAGTGGTTCGGTAGACTGGAGAATTCGAGAAGACTAAGCTGCTTGGGTAATGCATTTTATCTACTCTAAAGGCTACACCTTTTATATCTCTCTCAGCTCTACGAACTGACTCAGCTTTCCCACACTTCCCTGTCTCCTCCACTCGTACCTCTCTCTTCCCTAACGCCTCCTCGGGCAGTCTTCCTTCTCTTCCTCTCTTCTTCTTCCTCTCCCTGTCGATCCTCCGAAACTACTTCCCCGACTGCTTATTGTTCTCTTCTTCCTCATCTGCCTTATTGTTCTCCTCGTTCCCTTACAGCAGTGTACAAGATGGTGATGAGGAAAGACCAGAAAGCTACAAAACAGAAAAATAAAGTAGGGTATAGAATCTGAACGAAAAAGACCAGGTAGTCGTCTATCTAAACGAACAGCTAGACTAACTCCGTCAGAGCCTTCTTCATCAACTCCCCTGCAAAACTTTCGCACCCTACATGCCATCTCCATACCAATTGTGTAGACATCTTCGTCATGAATTGTGGTAGATGTGGCTTCGTTTTGTAAGAATAAATATTGAAAGGGATGAATCAGGTGGCGATTTTTTCCGTCTAAGATATTGGATAGACATCAGCTCGCTACCAGTTTTGATCCACATTTGGACACACCACGGGGAACTAGAGGCGAGTGGAGAGGGGGGCTATCCAGTGCAGAAAGGGCCTGGATGTGGACAGCACCAGACCTGGAGGAGTCAATCGGGGTAGAAGGGGTTGACCCTGCGCGGATGCATCAGCTCCATTTCTGACAAGATTGATGGACTAACCGCTTGACTTGGAGCTCGAGCTTGGGCTCGCATTCCAGTCATTGCCGGACGCATCTTCGCCTTCCTCCTTGGGGTCTTGAGCGCCACCATTATCGCCTCCACCTCCTGCCGAAGACCCGTCCCTGCCACCAGCAGACGGATCAATCTTGCCTTTCTTCGAGGTTCTCTTCTCTTCGAGATCCTTCTGTGCCTTCCGCTTTTTCCCATCACTCCCTTGGCTATGACGGAGTTGGTCTAGCTTCTTAATGTATAGATGGCAACGTGGTCTTTTTTCGGTCAGACTCTATACCATATATTAATTTTCCCTTTTGTAACTTTCTGGTCTTTCTTATCACTATCTAGTACACTGCTCTACGAGACTGTTTGTACGAAGGTGCTGAGTAAAGACCAGTTCAACAGGCTACTCATGGATGATCTACGCAGACCAGCCGCAATGTCATAATGGGTGCTATCAATCATCTCCTTCAGATGTACTTTGAGAGACGTGACGAACGCAGGGATGACAAACGATCACTGTCGGGAGGGTCAGGTAGAGGGTCAAATGGGCGGTCGATAGGGAGCGTCTTGGTGAGGTCAATACCCATCTGGATTGTGGCATGGGCAACCTTGACACCAACTGGATTGAGGTCTCCGTCGGCGTTGAGGGTGCTATTGGTGAATAGGCGATGAGGAAGCGTACCGATACCTCTGGGGCTCTTCAAGAACTCGTGAAACTTATCGACACTATGCAAGGTCGTCGGTGGCTCATCATCATCCAATCGCAATGCCCTCCCCATTGACTTCTCCCAATACCATCAACCTGCCAAACATGCCTCCACGTTGAAACACGCCCCACTGGCAGCGGCATACCTGAAAGGAGCTGAGCGAGTAACCACAGAGCTGAATCCAACCGTCAATTAGAGCTCTTCTTCCTTCAGCCTTGATCTCCAGTATGAGAGGTGACAGCTGTCAAGAAGGAATCTTCGTCGTTGTAGTCCATTTTGATCATCTAGGGAAAACGGCGGCTGGGACGAAGGCGATCATAGGGTAGTGAACATTGAGATGGGGCTTGGGGGAGAAGTAGGGAACTCGGATTTCTGTTCACGGCATGAATCGAGGTGTCAGCGCTCAAGTTTATGGGAGCGTATTATATGTACGAGACAGACGAACCTTGTGGACACAGTAGGCTATAAGGACGCCATCCGGCTCACGGACGCCAGCGGCACTTGATGGTTTGTGAGATTTCCTCCGCCACTCATACGTTCGATGACTGCTAGGTGCATGGGGGTATTGAAGAATGTCGACAGATTTCCGCTCTCGGGATCACGAGTCCTGAGGTGTCCGAGGTCAAATTTAGGGAAATGAAACAGATATTCAGCTTTTGCTATATGCCTAATAGGACGATTTGGGGATGGTAATTGCCGAGGGGGCAAGATCTGAAGGTATACTTGCTTAATTAGTTCTTGAAGCTCGCATTCTGAACTTGGTGAGCGGGTGGCATTGCAAGGCGCGTGATATTGTAAAACCATCTTGTTCCGGCAATAGAAGCCTTCGGAGGGAACAGTGGGATCGACAGGTATATCGATGTCGGCAAACGTGCGGGTGCCCCTGTCAAGGGACATTCTGTGGGTTCTAATAGGCGTACAGGAGGTTAAGGACGGCGAAAGACAGAATAGAGAACGTTCGAAAGATGGAATATCAACAAACAAGAATCCGAAGTGCTGGTGCGCACTGAAATCGAACAATAGCAACGTTTTGGAGCTGATTGTGTGTAATATCTTCACGCGCACGCCCCTCATCACCAACACCGCCCCACCCTTTCCAGTTTATGTCCGGAGGATTTAACATATAGAACAAGGGGCGGGATTATGCACGGGGCCTCGGAGGCAAAAAGGGCTTTCTTCACGCTCTTCTTTCATCTGCAACTCAGCTTTCCTTCTGTCCGCACTCGCTAGTCATCATCTGGCTCTTTCTATATCTATTGTTAGGAGATGTCAGAACAATCAAAAGAGAAGCTGGGCCAGATCGGTTGGCATATGACGGAGGGATGATGGTCGTTAGTGTATATAGCGTATGATGAGTGTTGATGTCGATTTGATCCGATCATGCTTAGCGTCAAGGGTGGAATGTCCCAACCACGAGGGCTACCTCTGACTATCGGGATTATTAATCTCCCTCAGGAATGGCAGTTATGTGGCGGAAAGGGTGTCGTAGATATGTATGCAGTAGTAGGCAGGTGTAGTACCGGAGGTGTATTAGCTATGTAGGGTAATAGCTATGTGAGCTATGAATAGCGTTCTATTATGACTATGCGATACCGATGATGAGCGTTATGATTCTCGGTCCCCCTCCTAATTACAACGCCGTCACATAATCCTAATCATCGCTCCAAAAAAGTTTGTTTGGTTCTGTACGTCATAGATATGCCTTCTTTACAACCCCTATACATTCTAATAATCAAATCCACATTCTTCAACCTGTCCACTATTCTAGCCCAACTACTCTTCTACCTCCCTCATGCTTTCTTTTCGCCAGTTCTATCCTTCCTTCCTGCCTGCTCTGCTCAGCCATCCGGCCAATCGCAAATACAACGAACGCCGCTACAGCAACAACGCTCACCTGTTTGCTTCATTCCCAAGTGTTCTCAGTGCAGCTGTTCGATCATTCTCCAGAATCGGATCATAATTCTGGGAAAAGCGTCATCTCAACCTTTAGTCAGGACCGCAAATGGCACCGCTCATGCGTGTGCCGTTGAGGCCTCATGTGAGCATGCCAAAAGCTCGAAATCTTTAACGATGAGATTAGGAAGGATGCAGCCTGACGTTAATCACCTGGTCATTAAGGAAGGAAAATTCATCAGCTCTAACACATATCAAAAGTATAAGCTCTTCATAGCCATCACCGCTCCTGAAGAAACTATTATTTCTTTCCGTCGTCAGGCAGCACCTGCAGATCTCCTTTTCGAAACAGACATCGACGCTTACTACTACTCACGGGATGATAGTTCCTACCCCCTTTAGTTTTCCTCGGGGGAGTCACTATGCTAAATATCATACCTGGACAGACTTCTTGTCTATTATGACATGACTTAGACCGCATCCTCATCACCTCAATCCAACACCTCCATGACGTGAAATCGCCGTTTGAAGATTAAGATTTATGGGACAGGACTGGGCCCTGTATTGAAGCCGAACGTACGCGATGGAGGTACCTTTACCAAGCTGTCAAGCAAGATGCAGCATTGAGAAGAGTAAGACAGAGACGACCTAATAAAAGATGGTTGTAAGGCTCGTAGTAGCAAAGCCAAGAAGAAACCCAAGGATAAGATGAAGAGTGCCACGAGGAATGATAGGGGAGGGCATAAATCCCATTGGAAGAATGTCAAGGGAGGTGCGAACAGATTGAGCTGAGAGACAGAATAAAAAGTAGAAGTGATCATGAGGACAGCTTGTCAAATTGGGACGGGGAAAGCAGGAAGAAAGGGGTTCCTTTATCTCTTAGGACCTTGCACATAGCCTCAACGTAGGCCTTGTCCCCTTTCTCCTTCAGCAAATCCTTTTCCACCCGGCCCATAGTCCACCATTCCTGCTCACTCTCCTCCTCGTCTATCGACATATATGAGTCAGACTCGTAGCTTTCGCAACAGTCTGAAGAGTCTTCTTCATCAGCTCCGTTGCAAAGCTCCTGCACCCTACCTTCCTTCTCCATATCGGTTTTGTCGACAGCTTCCTCCTGAATCGTGGCAGATGCTGCTTCGTTTTGAAAGGATAAATGTTGAAAGGGGTGAACGAGGTGCTGATTTGTTTCGTCTAAAAGATTGAATAGTCATCAGCCTGTTATCATCCTTGACCTACATATAGACGTACCATTATTAATCATGTCTCTTAGACAGACATTGATCGATGAGAGGAGATCGCTGTCGGGAGGGTCCGGTAGGCGGCCGAGGGGGCGATCGATAGGGAGTGTCTTGATGAGGTCGATGCCCATCTGAATGGTGGCATGGGCGACCTTGACTCCAATTGGATCGAGATCTCCGTCGGCACTGAGGGTGCTATTGGTGAATAGCCGATGAGGAAGCGTACCGGTACCTCTGGGGCTCTTCAAGAACAGCTCAAATTCATCAACATTCTTCAAGACCTTTGGGGGCTCATCATCATCGCCATCGTCCTTAGAGTCTCTCGTAGGATCCCTGTACTCAATCGCAATGCCCTCCTCATTGACTTCTCCCAATACCATCAACCTGCCAAACATGCCTCCGCGCTGAAACAAACCCCATCGGCAGCGGCAGGCCTGAAAGGAGCTGAGCGAGTAACCACAGAGTTGGATCCAACCCTCAGTCAAAGGGTGGTCTTCAGCCTTGATCTCCAGTATAAGGGGTGTGACAACTGTCAAGAGGAAATCTTCGTCGTCCATTTTGGCCATCTGGGGAAAGAAGGGGCTGAGATGCAGGCGATCAAAGTTCGGAGCAGTGGGCGTTGAGGTGGGGCTCGGGGAAGAAGTTGGGAACTCGGATTTCTGTAAACGGCCGGATTTGAGGTGTCAGCGTTCAAGTTTGCGTTCCATGTACGAGACAGACATACCTTGTGTACACTGTAGGCTACAAGGGCGCCATCCGGTACACGAACGCCAACGGCACTTGATGGTTTGTAAGATGTTTCTTCGCCCATATGGCCAATTACCGCTAAATGCATGGGGATATTGAAGAATGTCGACAGCTTTCCGCTCTCGGGATCACGAGTCCTGAGGTGTCCGAGGTCAAACGTAGAGAACCAAAAGCTATAATCTGTGTTTGCTATCCGCCAGATATCCCGATCTTGAGATAGGAAGTTGTTATAGGGCAAGTACTGAATGTATACATGCTCGACTAGTGCTTGAAGATATTCTTCAAAATAAGGGTCCCAACTGGCGATACGAAGCGCATGATACTGTAGATCCATACTTCTCTGAAAATAGAAGGCTTTAGAGGGAACAGCGGAATTGACAGGTCTATCGATGTCGGCAAACGTGCTGGTTCCATTGTCGAGGGGCATTGTGAGTGTGCTGGGCGTACAGCAGGATAAGGAGGGCGAAAGAGAGGATAGGGAACAAACTAAATAACAAAAGGCGGAATATATAAACTGGCGCGCACCGGCGGGAATCGAATTAATAATCGCAAGTTCGCAACCTTCATGTTCCCGGCCCCGTAGCCCAGTGAAGTCAAATGTACTATAACTCGTACTACTCGTCGTTAGCCCCAGAGATTTGTGAAACGCCTTCATGCCATTCTCTTTTTCCCTGATCAACAAAAAAACGCAGTTGCAGCCAGAGGCTTACGGATATTCACAGTCTAGGACCGGATAGATCCCTCATCTCTTTGTCGATAGTGTCGAACTGATAAAGGTATAGAGTCTGACCGAAAATAGACCACGTAATCATCTATCTAATTAAGGAACTAGACTAGTGAACTCCGTCAGATAGAGCACTCTCATTTCCATACAAAAGCAGCAGGATGCGGTCACTTTCAAAAATAGATGACACGATGATGTTATGCAAGAGTTGCAAGCTCCGGCATCCGAAAGCGGCCGATGGCACTTTTTTTTTCCACCTTGTCCCCCACGGTCTAAAACCAAACAAACCTCCACTTCGCACGCCGCAGCTGAACCTCCGCCCAGCTAGGTCTTGAGTAGACCTAGAATCCGTAGAGTATATAAAGGGGAATTCTATCTTCGATCTTGATGATCTTCTTTTCCTCGAAAATCAATATTTCGTTGTAAGTTACTTCGTTTGCAAAAGGTCTTCGAGCTCCCCTGCATAACGCTCATAGTACACTGTAGAGCAACGACCGAGGAAAGGAAATCAAAGTCTCTCGCTCAAGGTGGATATACAACCTCTACTATATAGAGCAATGACTGAATGGCGGAATATGTAAACTGGTGCGCATCGGGATGAAATTAACAATCACAACCTCCACCATGTTCCGCTTTAGCGGATGTGGAATTCGTTCCCAAACTTGTTACCTGCTCTATACGTCATACGCTAAAACTTGAACATCACTTTTCGTTTTGACCTCGAGATACGAACAATCCATGATTCATGAATCTATTATAATTACTCTAAAGTTACAAATCGAAATCGTAAAAATCTATTTGAAGCCACTCTACGAAAACACAGTGACACCGACTGTGGCATACAGAACACGACGATGAAACCCATCAAACAGCCACCACCAGCCCGTCCAATTTCGGCATCAACTTTTGCCTGTACCACACCACAAACACCAGTCCTGTCAACATGATGTACCCGCCCGTGAAGAAGTACGAGTTTCTTGACCCTGTCCAGGATGTAGCTGCGTCCGCACCGGTACCAACGAGCCCGTCTTGGACGGCGATACCGATGACACCGCCGACTTGGAAGATGATGTTGGCAAAGGAACCACCGACGCCTGCGAATTCGAGGGGGAACGCTTGGATGATGGATGTACTTGAGTGAATCGGTTTGTTAGCGTGGACTGACTTTGGGGAGGATGGACCCAGGGGATGAGGGAGTGACTTACTTCATACCGACAAAGACAATCATCGCGCCCGCCGTCCCAATAACCTGTCCCGGGAACAAAAACCTCCAATACTTGTCCCCCGATCCACCATCACTAAACGCGAAAAGCAAACTGCCCGCCAAACAGAGCGCCGACGCGACGGGCTGCACGTACCGCGGCCTCATAATGAGTTGCGGCACGGCCTGTGTCAGCCCGCCGACGATGAGGGCGGTGATTCCCATGGGAAGAAGCTTGACGGCTGCCATAATCGCTGAATCGTGCAGTGTTTCCTGGAAGAATGTAGCGAGCCGGAGTTGGGCGCAGGCCATCCACATGAATACCGCCGATGCCTGGAAGATGAGCGGGAAGATGTTGGGGAAACTCCAGATATCGTGTGGGAGCAGCGAAAACCCTCGCGGCATGTAGTGTTCCCAGACAAGGAAAGCAACGAGGAGGAAGATGGAGACGATGAAAGGGGCGATGAAGATGGCGGAATTCCAGCCGTCGGTGGCGGCTTGGGTGAAGCCGAGGATGAAGAGGACGAGGCAAGCGATCAAGAGGAGGACGCCGACAATGTCCATCCGTTTGAATTTGGCGGTGCCCGGGAGATCTTCGGCCGTGGCTTCTGTTTGGGGCATGAGGAACCATGCGAGGACAGAGAATGGGGCGATGATGATGGCTATTATAAAAATTAGTCTCAACTCTTTGTTGGAGATGCTACTACTTACTGATGAAGCGAAAGTACCATCTCCAGGACGCGAGTAAGAAGACACCCGCCAAGACCTTTTTTTACACAAAAGTCAGCTCAGTGTTGATCATCGATTTGGGAATGCGACTTGCAAGGGCAATGGTGTTTGCAAGAGCAGCGGCCATACCGAACAATGCCAGTTTCTTGGCTTGTTCATTTGGTTCTGGGTACATTTGGACTGGTGAAGAGGGGGGTCAACGGCATGTCCCATGTGTCACGAGCGGAGAGATGAAAACTCACTGATCATATTGATCGAACTCGGGATCGTCATGACCGCCAAAAGTCCAGAAATGGCACGCAACACGAAAAAGGCATATTGATCATTCATAAACGAGATGATCAAGTAGAAGACGGCGATACCGATGAAACCAAAGGTGTAAACGCGGTGAGGTGGGTAGAGGTCGGCCACACGGCCTGCGAATAAGAGGGTGGAAGCGAATGCTAGTCTATTGAATAAAAAGGTGTCAGAGGGGTATGAAACAAGCCAAGCCGGGGAGACGTACGAGTAGGTACCCAAGATCCAAGCTTGATCACCCATTTGGATGCCGAGGTCGCTGGCGATAGGTGCCGTCATCAGGAATGTAGCGCTCACACCGGCTGCATCGATAAACATACTACATCGTGTCAGTTTTCCAAATATAAAAAAAGTCGATGGAGAATGGGATCGACTTACGAGAGGCAGAAGCATAATAATAAAAGGTTTTTCCTTCCTGGTCCCAAGGAAGCGAGGACATTGGGCTTGTTTTGCGTTTCAGTGTTGCCCAGTGTCGATTCAGCAGGAAGGCTCTTTTCGTCTAAAGAGGATTTTTTGAGGACAGGATCATTGTTGGTAATGCTTTGGATAGTAGGCGTGGGTGAAAACGTCTTGTCGTGCGGGGTCATGGCGGACATGGCTGGGCTCTCGTTGTTTCACCGTTCTTGGGGACATCATGTCCAGAGGGGCTGAAAGGACGTGCTTTATATATACCTGGCCGACGGTCGGGCTTGGAGAACTGCTGGCTGGCCTTGTAGCCGAGGCGGTTGGTAAGCCTTTCATGCTGGGGCTAAAGCGTCCCTTGTGTATGGGATGTGGGGTAGGGGGGGGCGGGGACGGATCGATGGCCGAGATGGTGGAAAAAATAAAATACAAGACCGAGGGCATTTTATTTTTCTGCTTATAAAGAAATGTGTTTTCGCACGTACCTGTGCCTAGATCTGGATTCGACCTAGTGTTGCCGATATCGATCGAGATGAATCTTATCCATACCATGTGCTTTTCTGTGGAGCGTCGCTATGCATGCTTTCACATGTATCGCCTTGTCCATCCGCCTGGCGACTCTCCCCCTTTCATCATAGTCCAGTTATCCACCTCCACCATGCAAATCACCACGACGAACGGTATATAGTTGACGACCACTGCGCTGTGTAAGCGTTTGATTGCACTGCTCTAGCCCCGTCGGGCATTGCATTAATCAATCGTGGACGGGAGCGTATTTTTAGTATTATTTTTTTTTCCTCTTTTTCGCTAAAAGTTCGGGCTTCTTTTTTCTTTGATCGATAAGCCCGACGGTCTCGTAACCCGCCCATGCGTTGAAGCGAGTCGAGAGCCGATTTCACTCCATTGTCATAACCGCCTGTTGTTATAAACTTTCCACCATTGTTATAAACTTCTGAAAGCGAGCATCACCACGATGCCAATGCAACGGGGTCGAGAAGCGGGAGATGTACGTTTGTCACAGATGCAATACATCTAAAACCTATCGTCTCTATCCCATCTATACCTTGATGTCATTTTGATCCCAATATCCCGAAAAAAACTAGTACATTAAGAATCCGCTGTTGGCTCGTCCACCCATCAGCGTCCAACCGGACCAAGCCAAGATGGAAAAAAGCCCACCTTTAATCCAGAACAACACTTTGAACCCACGCTTCGCCGAATTTCTCCACTCCCCTCTGCAACACCCGCTGCGCGTCGGCTGCGAGACCGGTTTTGGCAAGGATGGCGACGAGGGGGATGTACGTCTTTGGCGAGGTGCCGATCGTGTCGGGCGTGGGTGACGACGAAACACCTTCCATATAATCCAACAACTCGTACATCTCATCCACCCTCCTCCGTCCCGCCAACGCCAACAACAACGCCCTGTACGCCGCTTCTCCCGGCATATCATCCCTTTTCCCTTCCCCACCACCACCACCGACGCTCGCCGCCCGCCGCGCCAGCATCAAAACCTTTCGTCCTTCCTCGAGACCCTTCGCACCCCCTGCCCAGTGTACAATCTCCCGCACGACCACGCTCCACATCACGCTGTTTGGCCTTAGAGCGGGTGCCAGTGCCGAGTCGGGCGAGTCGGGGGACGAGACCGGGCCGAGGGCGAGCTGGACATACGCGTTCAGGTACTTTGGTACAGAGCTTGCGAGCGGGGCGGGGAGGAGTGGGAGGAGCGAAGGCAGGAGGGTGACTAGGATCTGGATGGAGGGGTAGTGTTTTGCGGATGCGTCTTTCGACGTCGCGAGGATAGAAGAAGAAGAGGGATGGGGAGGTAAGCCGGCCCAGAAGAAATGATGGACAAACGTCTGTACGGCCTCTTGGTGCCGTCCTTGTTTTTGGTGGTTTATGATTTCCGCATGCAGCCATGTTCGTTCCCGTTCTCTCGCGCCTGAAGTGGAAGTGGGTCGCAGGAACCTGCGCTTGAAGCGGGGCAGCAGTTTCGGATGGGTCGTGCAGAGCGGCGGGGAAGAGAGGGTATGGATGACGGATGCTAGGTGCGCGGGGGAGAGCGAGGTCGAGAAGAGTTGTTTTGCAAAGGGTGCCGAGTCGAGTGGTTCGGGAGCGGAAGGACAGGGAGGACATGGGGCAAGCCGACTGAGGATATAGCGCCTTGTAGACAGGTCCCACTGGACGCCGCCGGGCGGCGCTTCAAACAGCTCCTTCGCCTCGTCCCTCCACCCGGCGGCCACCAGCCCGCGCAGATACGCGGCCCACATGGCGGCGACCTGCCGTCTCACCACGGCCCGCTGCACGTGTGCGCGCTTCGAGGTCGATTCGGCAGAGGTGGTGTACCGGGTGTAGGCAGCGACCGCGGCGGCGAGGAGGGGGTAGGACGCGGCGGGCGGGAGGGCGAATGTGAGGTGCGGGCAGAGGGCGGGGAGGACGGTGGGGAGGAGGCCGAGCTTGGCGGTGGTGTGCAGGAAACGGCCGAGGAAGGCGGTATCCGGCGCGGACTGCTCGAGTGCGGCGACGACGAGGGCGAGGACGGGGTCCCAGACGGCGCGCAGCTCGGGGGTGTTGGCGGTGGCGGGCTTGTTCGGGTAGAGGGCGAGCCAGAGGAAGAAGTGGTCGGGGTCGGCTGCGCGGAGGGCGGCGGCGGCGGGAGCGAGGTACTCGTGGCGGGGCTGGATGTAGACGGCGTGGGCGCGGAGCTCGGCGTGGATGGCGCGGGCGGCGTCGTACTGGTCGCGGACGACGAGGCGGTAGAGCGGGTCGCAGAACTTGGGCTTGCGGGGCGGGGGGGCGGCGTGCGGGAAGAGGGTGGGCCAGGGGATGGGGGCGGGGGGGGAGTCGGGGGGGGCGGCGGGGGGGAGGGTGAGTGCGGCGGTGGCGTACTCGGCGGACTCGTCTTCGAGGAACGGGGGGGGGGTAGGGGGGGCCAGCGTGGCGGGGGGAGCTGTGCAGGGGGGGGAGACGGCGACAGAGGACACTCGCCGGGCGGGGGCGCGCCAGAGGCGGAGGACGTGGAGAGCGTGGGTGCCCATCGCGGTGGAGAGGAAAACTTAAACGCGGCGGCGGCTTTTTCCTCGCGTTCACTCACCATGGCCATGTCGATGGGAGCAGCAAAGCGGGGCAAACCCAGAATCGTGAGTGCGCTGCATGCATCCCGCCCCCGCTGACGCCCACGCCCAGCGCCCCCCGAAGAAGGTACGTCCCGAGTCCCGCAGCACACGCTCACCCCCAGATCGGCCCCGACACCTCCATCAAGGACACCTGGGCAAAGCTCGCCGCCGCCATCCGCGAGATACAGAACCACAATGCGTCCAGGCTCTCCTTTGAAGAGCACTACCGCTATGCGTACAACCTCGTCCTCTTCAAGCGTGCGTCGTTCCCCCCCTGTGCGTCGTTCCCCCGCTGACCCCGCGTAGACGGCGACCAGCTGTACAGCGGCGTCAAGACACTCGTCGTCGAGCACCTCGACCGGCTCGCCCACGACAGGATCGTGCCCGCCTTCCCCCGCAGCGGCGGCACACGCGGTGCAGGCAAGCTCGGCGGCGGCGCCGAAGCCATCGAGCGCGCGACAGAGGGCGACCGTTTCCTGAAAGCCGTCAAGGGCGTGTGGGAAGACCACACGGGGAGTATGCGCAAACTGAAGGATGTGCTCAAGTACATGGCGAGTCTTGTATTCTGTTTGTTATATCTACATGCTGACGCTACGTACAGGATAAAGTACATGCCCCGACGGCAGGCGTCCCCCCCGTCTACGAACTCGGCCTCTCCCTCTTCCTCACGCACATCATCCGCCAGCCCACCATCCACACCCACCTCATCTCCACCCTCCTCTCCCAGGTCCAGCTCGAGCGCGAAGGGTTCACCATCACCCGCTCCACCGTGCGCGAATGCATCGATATCCTGCTCCGCCTCAGAGTCCCAGAACGCGAGGGCGGCGGGAACGTGTACCAGCAAGATTTCGAGCCCGAGTTTCTCAGAAGGAGCGGCGAGTGGTACGAGTACGAAGCAGGCGAAGAACTAGTTCATGGCGACGCTTCCCTCTACCTGTCCAACGTCTCCCGCCGCCTTGCCGAAGAACACGACCGCACGATCCACTACCTCTCCCCGTCCACTCTCCCGCACCTCGAATCCCTCCTCATCAGCTCCCTCCTCACACCCCACCTCGTCACCGTCCTCAACATGCCGGGCTCCGGCCTCGTGCAGATGGTGGATAAAGATCGGTACGGCGATCTGAAACGATTATACGAGCTCTTTGGCAAGGTGCCCGGAGACCAAGGCGTCGCCGCATTGAAACACGCCGTCGCGGCCGATATCGACCTCAGGGGGAAAGCCGTCAACGCAGGCACGGCAGACGTCGATCCCAACACGGCCAACCCGAAACCGACCCCTCCGCTGACCCTCGCCCTCCAATGGGTCCACTCCATCCTCCTCCTCTTTGACAAATACACCCTCATCCTCGCCTCCTCCTTTTCCTCCTCCCTCGCCCTTCAATCCACCATCAACTCCTCCTTCCAAACCGTCATCAACGCCCATCCCCGCGCACCCGAGTTCCTTTCCCTCTACATTGACGAAACCCTGAAAAAGGGCAAGGGCGCAAAGGGCGTAGGTATAGCCGGCGCAGGAAAGGGCGTGACCGAGGAAGAGATGGAAGAGGCCAAGGAAAAGACGATACGCATCTTTAGGTTTTTGACGGATAAAGACAAGTTTGAGAGGTATTACAAGAATCATCTGGCGAGGAGGTTGCTCAGTGGGAAGAGTGTAGGTGGGGACGCGGAGCAGGAGATGGTCGGGAGGTTGAAGAAGGAAGTGTACGTCGTTCATCTCTTTGCGTGACTCTCCGGCTGACTGTTGGATTAGTGGATTCCAATTCACACATAGGTTGGAGGGCATGTTTACAGATATGAGATTATCAGACGAAGCTGCAAACATTTTCGGTAACGATCCAAGATACAATGTACGTCTTTTTTCCTTTTCTCGTCGTTCCCCCCCCTCCCCCCTTTTTATTAATAACGACACTACAGGACATCCCCTTCACCCTCCACGTCTCCGTCCTGACCTCGTCCAACTGGCCGCCGTCCACCCTGCTCTCCCTCCCACTCACTTTCCCCGCCCCCCTCCTCCCCGCCCTCGAACACTACCAAACCTTTTACGACTCCCGCCACTCTGGCCGCCGCCTCACATGGCAAGGCCTCCTCGGCTCCGCCGACCTCAAAGTCCGAACACGCAAAGGTCAATGGGAAGTCAACCTCTCCACCATCGGCATGGTCGTCCTCCTCGCCTTTTCAGACCTGAAACCGGGCGACGTCCTGTCGTACCACGAGCTGAAAGCGCAGACGTCCTTGCCCGACGCAGAGCTGGCGAGGACGCTGCAGTCCTTGGCCTGTGGGAAACATCGCCTCTTGGTCAAGCATCCAAAGGGGAGAGAGGTCGAGCAGGGCGATACATTCGAGTTTAACGAAGCGTTTTCATCCCCTCTTGCCCGGATCAAAATCCTCCAAATCTCCTCCTCCGCCTCCTCCGCCGCCTCCACCTCCGCCTCCTCCGCACGCGGCGTTGGAGTCGAAAACGCACAAGAAAGAGAAGAAACAGAACGCCAGATCGAAGAAGAGAGGAAACATCAAGTCGAAGCGTGTATCGTCCGGATCATGAAAGACCGCAAGACGATGCGGCATAACGATTTGGTTTCAGAGGTGGCGCATCAGTTGGCCAAACGGTTCATGGCCAGTGTGCCCATGATTAAAAAGAGGATTGAAGGGTTGATTGATGTGCGTGCTTTTTCTTTTTTTTTGGTAAAGTAACTTACAGGGGGTGATAGAGAGAGTATCTCGAGAGAACAGAAGATATGGGATCGTATCGATATTTGGCGTAGGCAACAATAAAAAACGGAAACTACGCTCTCTGCAAGCATGCAATCGACAGGTATGCAGTCGGCGTAAAATGCAGTCATGGGTTTCTTATGGGAAAGAAGAATGGATGTAAAAAGTCGATACTTTAATAATGTTTGTATTGCATGTTGTGGAATCTTTTATCAACTCTTTTAAAAGTCGACCCTCCACAAGTGCACTAGGCAAAAGCGGCGACAAAGAGGTGTGTAAATAAGACCAAAAAGATGTAGGATGTCAGAGTTTATATCATTTTGAATGCACGACGTTGAAACAGTAAAATTCTTAATAGAAACAGTAGTACTTCTTCACACTCTATTCAACATTTCCGAATAACCCATAATCCACAACCTTTAAACTCTCCACCGCTTTCCCAAACCACCCTTCCACCTGCCGCCTCTCCTTCTCCCCGCTTCCGTCCACAGCGCTCAGGTTCACATTCACGCTCAACACCACATCCGCCTTCTTCTTCCCGTTCCCGCTTTCCACCCACACCCTCCAGAGGGCGAGTCCTATCCAGACATCATCCGCAACGTCATTCTCGTGCCCTGGCCGGGGCGCGCCAGTGGGGTCGTGCGAGAATTTGTGGATACGCTGGGTACCGCTCAGTATCACCGCCTGGGGCGCGATAGTGGGAGACGCAGACGGCGCTGAAGGGATGGAAGAAGGAGGTGCAGGCGTGAGGATGGTAGAGTCTAGAGAGGCATTGTCATGTGCGATCGAGTTGAAGTGGAATCTGTCCATACAACCATCCCGTCAGCCCTCCTCGAGTCAAAGCTCTTGTTACTGAGCAAGTGTTGAAACAAAGGGACGATTTGAGAGAACAATAAAAGGAAATGGGATGGGAGACGTTGACCCACTTTGCAGCTTCCCAAAGATCCTCCCGCGCACCACCCTCTTCAACCATTTCAAGTATCTCAAGAACCAGGGCTGTGTCCGAATGCGGGAAGAGGAACACTTCTTGGTTATTAGGGATCTGACGCAAGTCGCTACCCGTTGTTGCCATCGTCGTCGGTAGACAGGAAATGACGTTAGCTTTTATTCATCTTCATTCCAGATATGCATCACGCGCACAACGGACCTGGCATCGATAGAGTTCTGGGGGAGATCAAGAGAGATGGCGCCTCCAAAGAGGGGTCGAGGGCAGAGCAAGGCCGACATTTCGATTCTGTTTTGCGGTTTGTAATAACAGTTCAAAATGCAAAAGTAATAGTCGCTATCGCGGTAGAAGAACGAACCGCGAGATGGAGAGCGATGCAACTGCCGGCCGCCGGCAAGTTTATTTTATGGAATGGATATACCAAAAATAACAGAAATAAATTATTTATACCGCAAACCTAATAGATATTTCTCACCGCCAACCTAATTTTCCCGCTGCCGATCGTTCTACTCTCCAACGACTTTTGCATTCTTCACTTGATCTTTATTCATCCATCCACCCCTCTCTGACACTGTCTCTCGGGCTCGAGTCCCAACTCATCCACACCCTTCCTGGCCCCACCACGCTTCGCGCTGACCAAATTTACATCCCTCAACATGCCACGTACCAAGAGCACCAAGGGACGCCGACGGCTTGCAGCCGGTAGACAGCATGGATCCGCTCCCGCAAATGCGGCTGTGTATATCTCTGATTGGATCCTTCGCCTTCCCGAAAAACCATTTCCATAAGTAACGACATGCCCCACCGTGTTCATCTTGACAAACACAAAAAATGGTGTCCAGGTCAACCAAAATGAACCACATCCCGCCGTCAAAGATAAACAAGCGCAGAATCTCTTCTGGGCATGCGTACCTTCAACCGGCGGCCAATGGTCAGGTTGAGCAGGACGTCATGGACGATGCGGATCGTGAAGAGGATGAAGACGGCGCGTCAGAGGTCGTCACCCGGGAAGAGCGCACGCAGTTGATGGCTGAGGTCAAAGTTTGTAAGGCTCCGCAGGGACCTTGGCTATGATGATGCAAGTCCGTGGTATTCTGCTGTGATCTGCAGAAACTAGAAACTGATCGACGAGATGCTAGCCTGCAGCGCTTATTCGATTGTAGTCAATCCCCACAGTTCCATCAAGCTCTTCGTTGCTGCTCTTGGCGATCTTTGGGAGCGTCAGAAGGCTATGGGCATGAACAACTATCCCTCGCCCCCCGTACGAAGGCGATCAACTTTATCCTACGCGCGATCGATCACGTCCGCAAATGCTCGTCGGATACTCAATTTTGAAGATATGGGTGATGGTGAGCCTTGTTTCAATACTTTTTCTATGACACGACTCATGCTTCTCATTTAGATTTGTACTATGACGGAATCGGCACAGTTGAGAACATGAAGAAGATATTCCTGCACTACCTCCATCGAAACACCTTTGAGGCTTTGCGCGACCTTACGGCCCAAGCCATTGGTATTTACGGGCTTCTGCGTGCTGGCGACCAACTTGAGACCACCCTCGCCTCCCTCTCCCATAAGCACTTGCCAAAGGTCCTACCCCATGCTATGGAGTTGTTATCACTATCAGAGAGGGGAAGACTAACCACGAAGGCAAAATCCTGTATGCGACTTTGCTCAGAAACAAAGATGTGGATCGATGCCCAGTTTCTTTCCTGGCCTTGATGCTGTTTGCGAGGTGAGGATACTATGTGACATGTAACCCTAAGATATCAATTCTGATGACTTCGTTAGATTTCACTCTGGTCGAGAGACCTTGCCAAATTCAAATACTTCTTTCCCTTCGTTTAAGAGTCGTCGTGACTGGTATCCCATACGTCTCTTTGTCACCCCCCAGAGTAATTATGTGCGTCTCAAGTATGGTACGCTCAATGCTAGTGTTCGTCAAGCTCTATTACCTTGCGATATACATTGCAAAGCTTCAACCCATACGTCCCGCAAATCCGGAGCGCAGCTGGCTGAACAGGGCGGAGCGCCAGAGGAGGAGATTTCCAGACATGGTCGGTTGGCCCTGGTCATCTTGCGCCAGATGCAGGAGGAAAGGTTTTCCTTTGCTGTACGTCAGGGTTGGGAGCTGGCAATAACATGCCGAATATTGACTTTGTCTACTTTTTGGGAACGCCTTGGGACCTATTTGAAGTCATTCAAGGAGGAGGTGGTGTACAACAAGGCCTCTCCGCAATTCTCAATATCGACTACCTTCTTTTGAACCAGGAAACGACATCACTCCATGGCGCATCATGAACGACGTACCTCAGCCACTTCCCACTGAAGGCTATGGGGGTTCTTGCTGGCTTTCCTAGCAAGAAGGGTGCCTACTACCTTCCTCGTGATGTCGATGTGCCGAAGGAGTTGAGTGATATGGTCTTCCCTTGGCGCGACGACACGTAACTGTTTTCTTTTACAAGTACGAATAGAGATGGATAGGCTGACATTATCTTCACAGTGAAGCAGAGCTTAATGATCCCAACCGTCAGGAAGACGACAGGGCCGGCCGCGCCTTCCGTGAGAGCTCTTGCGTTATTTGAGCAAGGTCGTCGTTCAACACGCTCCTTTCCTTCGCCGAGTTGTTCCCGATCTGTATGTCTGGAAGGAACCTCTCTTTTCAGCCCCGTCGTATGTCGCTTTTGAAGCTAAGGCTCTTGCCGAGGCTGAAATCGCACAGACGACGATGAGTCAGCAGATAAGGCAGGTGATGCCTGAGTTGGCGGATTTTATCTCCACCAATTTTAAGGCGGTGTTTGATGTGCTTAGGAAAATCGATGCTAAAGGCCAGGACACGAATGCATCGCTTGCCGTCACAACTCTGGAAGAACCCTTTTGGACACTCTTGAAGTATTTCGAGATATGCTGGGGGGGGATATGGACACCAGACGATCGACCACTGGCTATGTGTTCAAGGTTTATGGGGGAGTTGTGGCATGGAGGAGCAAACGGCAGTCAACTGTGGCGCTATCAACGATGGAGGCTGAATACATGGCCACCACCGATGCAGCTCGACAAGCCCTTTGGCTGCAGGGGTGATGACGCCACCTTTATCGTCGCAATCGATGGCAACTTCAGCCCATTTCCGTCCATCGCATGCAGAGAAAAATGATTACAAGGAAACCTTCCCTTGGCAAGGACGAGAACGCAGTAGGAAACTTTATGTAACTGAACCTCTGGTGGATACTGATGTTAATCAGGCATGTTCTGATTCTTGGAAGGCCAAAGACGGTGGAGCTGGGGAAGGCAGCTTTCAAGGCAAATCCGACACTGGGTTGATGGGTTTGACCTGTCGTCATGACGTCTGTCTTTGTCTGATTAACCTGACAAAAGGGGGAAGGTTTATTCCCCATGCTTCTTTATTGTAATGGCGCGTCCTGATAAAGTTTTCCTTAAATTACATTATCCGTACGCGTTTGTCTGTTGTCCTCTCCAAGTACCTTTCATCTACTTAAGCTATCCTCTTCCGGCATTGGTCTGGCTGTCTACTAAAAGAGACCCGCAGATCATTTTTGTCCCTAACCTGTTGAAGGCTATTGCCAGAAGAAGATAGCCCCCCTGACAGTATAATGGATCGTTACTGCAAGGCGTCGACCCTTCGGCCAAAGTCGGTTTGCTTTACGACATAGGTTGCAACTTTCTTGCACACCTGATACGTATGAGTCTTTTTGTGCAATAAAGCTAGTGGTAATGTATTCATGAACGAGAATGACAAGGGAGGAAGTAGTGGCAAGGACGAAGAAAGTAACAGCGATGGGAAGAATAGAGGCCACTTCGGTAGCATCAGAGACAATGATGCTGTGGATGAGGATATTGATCTGGCAGAATGTTAGATGTAGGTGTTTCGTAGTAATCGAATTATCATGGTAAGTTGTTCTCTTCATTATTATCTAAATGGCTAATCGTGGACCTAACAACAGACCGTTATAGTTTTCAATGTCATTACCCTTAGTATGGGTATCTGTACTGAAACTGATTATCGCCAGTCCTTTTGGATTCTTCAAAGACGTACCCATGGTGATTGCTGTATGATGGCCGGTGGATGATTGAGAATCGATCACATCTTGTGACTGACCAGAATAATGTTGTTTGTCAATTCACTGGTGCGTTTTTGCTGTCCGTCTCCATTTTAAGCTTGGGATAGTAAGATATGCCTTAACTTTACATAGAAAGAAGTTAAATTGGCTTTAGGTCTTGTTCCCTCCGGTTTGCCTATCACAAGGATTCTGTCAAAATTTCCTAGCGTTTGTAGTTCGCATATGACAAAGGTTTACGAACTAAGGACCTCGGCACTCCACACACACGAACTTCGATCCATCAAAAAAGTGCAGTTCTGTTAGGATCTTCAATCAGCCTACTTCCCTACAGCTTTCGATACTTCATTATGTTGAATCTAAATCTCGAAATCGAAGCAAGATATGAAGACGGAGTTGACAGCATCGCATTGCATGGCCGGATTGAGAACATTTCCGTTGACATTGGCTCAACTTGCCTCTATTCTTGGTTTGGGAGAAGTCGTTCAAACAGCAGGAACGATAAGTGAATGTATAAATAGAGAGGAATACAACTGAAGGTGTGTATGAGTTCCCTTTGCTGGTATACCAGTCGGATAGAATGCATGAACTTGTATACGTATGTAAAATGAATTTGTGACATGCGACGTGAGCTCTTGTTTTGTTCCGCTAGTAATTTTTTGTCTTACTCAACCATTTTGTGAATAACGGTGGTTAGAAGAGAGAGATATCATAGCAATGGTAGAAAAGCTGCTTGATTATGGTGGTAAGCTGAGAACATAAAAAATGGGGGTTGTATACGCACTTGTTGGCAGCTTTCCGAAGATCCTCTCACGCACTACCACCTTTCTTCAACCTTACCAAATACTCGTATATATCGTGGACTTCCCGAAACCGTGACCATGGCCCAGCTCGGCTCATGAAGTGTTCCGTACACATTGAGATGACATATTTCAGCATCGCCTATAACTCATCCCTGTCACTGTAAGCACGCCGCCCTAAACACAGATACTCATACCACTGCGACCAGGGAGTGAGGGACGGACGGAGACCCCATAAATTATACGACCATCCTCATCAATTAGCTCGGAAATACAGTCCTTATGTTTGGGAGCCGAGTCGATAGCTGGGACTAGATATGATCGAGCGGTGAAGATGAGCGGACATGAAAAGGTAGACGAAAAGGCGAGTTTATGTCGGGAGGAGCGGTTGTGCCTGCTGTTCAGGCTGGATATGTGATGAAGTCGATACGTATCTGGTTTGTCTATAACTGAGTTCGCGACGGAAAATAACAGTACGAGTACAGTACTGTACAAGACGTCATGAGCTAAATTTGTTCATCCTGTAAGGTAATTATTACGGTTGACTTCGACTTTCAAATAAGGTCAAAACATCTTCAGCTTACCCACAAAAATAGAATCCTTTCACTAAGCAAGATTCATGCACGCATCTATCGTCCAGACCAGAAGCTGTTGACTGCACTGGGTCGCCGCCTCATTTTCTGCCGAACGTTGAGTCCCCAGCACTCCCTTCATCAGACACCGTGAACTTCTTTATCAACTTCAAAGGATAATAGAACCTTCCATTCTCACACTCTTTTGTTAACCCTCCAATCTTCCCCACCTCGTCGCCCAACAACACAGTTACCTCTCCCCCCAACTTGCGTCGCCTATCCGCATCCAAAATGTCCATGATAATTTCCACACTCGACCCATGCTTCCGCAATTTTAATTCGTACTCTTTTCCTGTTTGCTGCACCATGCTTTCAAATGCAAACTGATTCTCAGAAGCGAGGGCCGAGCATCCATCTTCGTCACATAGTTCACAACCTTCTTTGAGACTTTATCTCGCTTAACGAGGAAAGGCGGGAGGGTGGAGGCAGCGCCAAATCCTTTGATATCGTTGTGAAAAATGCCATGGGTGTCGGTAAAATTTGTGTAATAGCCAATGAGCTCTTTAGCGGCTGAGCGGATGTTTTGTGTCTGATTCATAGGTAGACTGCTGGCCGGCGCAGTGGTGAGAGTGTTGATGGCGTTATGGAAACGGTCGCGGGGTGGGTTAAGGGAAACGTCGAATGTCAAGTCCTGGGCAAAGCGGAGAAAGCACGTTTCGCTGATTGCTTCGGAAGGCAAAGTCGCATCCGGGATTTCTGAGATGTCTGGATTGAACATTCTGAACGTTTCAGACTAAAATTATTCTTGAAGGGTGTTAGTCTTTATACACTTCTAGACCGAGATTGAGACCTTTTTCTAAAAAGTCAAAAGAAGACAACCTTCGTTCGCTAACTGACCGAACGATTCGGAGCTTCCTTGATACCACAGCACTCGAAGACATGCTAAATTGATGCATTCCAATCTCATGCAAAATGGTAAATCCCAAAAACGCCTATTATTTGGTTAGCGCTCATCCCATCGTGAACAGCATCAAAACCTACGTCGCGTCTAAACACCAACACGCTCAACGTCTCCCAATCCTTCCAACTCTCGCATAGCACCCTCCCAAATCTGGTCCCTTATTTCTTCTCTCCTTCTAAGCTTCGCCTTCATGGGGTAACCATATCTTACTTCCTTGGGAACCTTACCATACACAGGCGCACCCTCAGGTACACCCCTCTTTTCCCTGAATACAGAGTTGATAAACTCGTCCTCCTCCTCTGACCACTCAGCACGGAAAAGCGAAAGACCGCTAAGAGAGTGAGAGGTAAGCCCTTGGGAAGACAGGAAATCTCGGAGCTTGAAGCCTTCGCGAGAGATGGTAGTAACGGAAGAAGGAGAGGGTTGACGGAAGACGAGGACAACATATCGGTGGTAAGGTGTGCCCTGCTCAGGCGCAGGTGGTTCCCAAGCAAGGAGCTCCTTGCCGAAAGACTTGTCTGTAAGGTTGACAGTCCCATCCACAACAGAGATAGGGATGTCGGTCTTCATGTACAAGACACGCTCTTGGAAAGAGTGAGTCTCGTGGTGAGGCGCATCGGGGTCAATGACAAGGAGAGTATGGAGAGCGGCAGGGTTAGGGTTGGTGAGTGTGGGAAGGGAAGGGTGGTGGAAAATTTGGTGGGTAATTTTTGGTGGTTGAGCAAAGGATGATGGTCGTTGGAAAGCCCCAGGAGTAACAGGAGAGGAGAGGGTAATGGTAAGCGGCGCAGTTGGGGGTATCTCGGGTAGCAAGTCGGGAACAACATTCATTTGCAATGCGCGCTGCATCAACAAATCCAATCCTCCTTCCTTCCTCCAGTTTTCCTCTCCAAGCCATCGCATAATTCGCTTGTCCATCTGACCTTCCCCACCAGTCTCCTTGAACATTCGTCTCACAGCAGGGTCATTCGCGTACGCCTCAATTTCGAGCTTCGCAAGTTGTTGGAGCTCTTCATGAGAAGGAGTCTCAGGTAGGTTAGACTTGAAAGCATTGAGTTTGGAGAGAGTTCGGGACTGGTAGTCGGCGAGGTAGCTGATGGCAGCATCGTAGGCAGGAGAGACACCTTGAGGAAGGGCAGGTTCCCAAGGAGTGACTGGTGCATTTCGAGTGATTGAAGTTGCTGAGAATGCGCGCTGTTGGCGAGCTGCTCTGGCGGCGAGTCTACAAGCCATTCTTGAAGACATTTTGTGTGGTTTGTTGGGGCGAGAGGTATAGAGGTTTGTAGGACTTCAGAAAAGAAAGAGAAGAGTGCGCCCAGGTGGAAAACGCCGCCGACTTCTGCTTTTACCGAGTGTGGCACCGAACTCGTCCCCTCCTGCTGTGTTTACGTATTTATTGTTTTTGCATTCTTCTTTCCTTCCTCTGTCCGTCTAATAATACAACATTCACAGCGTAGTTTCATAAGCACCAACACAATGTGCGACTAATGATAATGCAACTTTGGAAGCGAGACCAAACTGTCGCCTAACTCCTCACCGACATCCTTCAAAACCGACTCTAGAATCTCAAGTCGTGTCCTCTGAGGCCCTAGCAAGACGTCGATATATTCCTCAATCGCATCAATCCACATAGGACTTAGTCCGGGCTCTTCCCCTTGCCCGACAATATTTCTGTAATCTCTTCTGGTTCTTCCTTGGAGAAAGAGAAACCGAGTAGCGATATGCTCCCCTATCAACTCTCGCGCAAGGTCTGTAATGATTTCTTTCATCAATCTGATTTCTTGTTCGCATGAGGGCCATTTGTTTGTAAGAGCGAACTCTACACGCTTTTTGGCGTACTCGATTTCGGCCAGTCGGCGAAGTTTCCGCTCCATGTACACCGCCGTTCGCTTTATGTCCTCCCGTCGACTTTTGGCCCAGTGCGGAGTGATAGTGCACGATATATCGAAGTGCAACTCGCCGGAGCCACAGGGGCGATACCATGGTCGCTTATGATAGACGTGTGTGACCAAAGCGCCGTAAAAGAGGCGGCTGCTGACTTGGTACCTCCTCCAATTTGCACAGTAGATGCCTTCTGGTGAGATTATCAACTGGCTGTTCCATGAGGACAGGGTTTATGACAATCACTTACCTGAAGTTCGTTTACGATCAAGATCTTTATCTAAGCCCCTAATCATCTGCTTGAACTGCGCCATCCAGGCGGTAGGTGTGCCCGGAGATCCCGAATAGAAATCTGCAACCGGGGATGTCACCCCTGTTGCCGAGTCGGAAAGAATGATTGGTACGTTCCATGCACGACTGTTACGATCAATTGCCATTGTATACACTGATGGACCCTCCGTGAGTAAAAGCCGAGTAAAAAGTCTGGAAGCGCCGTTGGGTAGGTAAGAGCTAGACTGTAGTGTCTTGAGTGTTGGGATTTGATGATCAGACTATTTGAGACTGGTAGGTTGTGGACTTATTTCGAATTGCTGAGGAGAGATTTTTCTATGATGGTGCGATCTGAATGACAAGAAGGATAAAGAATGAGAGGCAAAGCCATGCATCCTCCTTGGATTTATAGATATATCAAAAGACGGAAGAAGGAAACATACGGATGTACACTGGCCAACACGACTGATAAGCTACCGGCTGCATCAAGACGTGCAACATGCGTCCTTCTGATCTTTTTTTGGACGCCCTGATGAGACTACAAGCTAGCAATAGCAATGACTGAGAATACAGTCGTTCCGGATTTTTCAGCTTCTTCTCCACTTTCGTATCCGTTGATCGGTATCAAGACGCATCATAAGGATTGATTCAAAAGTCGTCGGAAAGAAGGAGAAAAGGGAGCCGAGACCGATGACAGAAAATGAAGGGCACAAAACAACCACGTTTCCAGGTCCGTCCCCACGCAGCGTTGGCGTTGATCTACCAAGCAAGCTTCCGGTGCGTGGTGCGAGCTTTTTTTGTTTCCGTCCGGATATAACTTTACTCCTTGAAATCACTGCCGCAGTGGTAATGAGCATCCCTTGTGAAATTTTAACAGCTTTTGAGAGGTCTATAGCCTCGAAACATTTTGAAGACAGCATATTGAGCAGATATGTGCTGACAGGAACTTCTAGAATTGTGTTCCTTGGACAGACATTTTCACAAATAGTTTTGTGCATTCCGATTCAACAACAATTGGGCTTCGGTGGCATAGCCGTTTCGTTGGTGCAGTGGTAGCATGCCCTCTTAGGGTTGGATTGCGTAAAGTTTTCCGGCTTTGGGGGTGGTCCTCGGTTCAATCCCGGGACGAGACCCAATATCTTTTTTTGTTTTGTTTTTTTCAGTTAAAATCCAGACTGCTGCTGCATCGCGTGTGCCTTGCCACCGGATATTGCATACGGCGTAACCATTGGGATTTTTTTCCCAATTTATCTAGACCTTCGGTCTCAACAAGGAAGGACTTCAAACTAAGGAGTACTGGCTATGAGTCCATGATCACTGCTGGCGAAATGGTCACAGGTATCCCTAACAGCTCTGGTACTACGGATCAGTCATACTGTAATATAATAGTCCCTTTTGTCCCAAAAAAAGAAACAAGGCACCCAATAGTGACGCAAGGCTATTTATAAGAGTACAAAATAGCAAGTAATCTCTTAGTAGTAGGTCACTTAACCCTCGCCCTTCGCAATACAATCAGACCTACAGCAGATCAACAAGACATATTTCCCCACCTCGTTCATTACTTTGTCCAAGGCTTCTCGTATTCTCACTTCCTCCAATCGGACCAATGACTCTGTAGTCCGCACTGTTCATCTTCTCTTCTATTGTCTCCCTTGATTAATGCCCGTATGACCGAAGTTGTCAGAGGGCTGGTGCCTGAAGTTCGGGACGGACATATGGAGCTTTGTTAGTGTGTGAAGAACAGGGGTAAGTGCTGGTTGTGTCTACATACACCTCGCTGTCGACTGGACCTCCATGCACATTACTCCCGCGCGTGAACTATAGCATCGGATCGATTCGACTTACCCCCAAAATAACATAGATAATCATGGAAAACGTTTTCAAATCAACAATGGGCTTCGGTGGCATAGCCGTTTCGTTGGTGCAGTGGTAGCATGCCCTCTTAGGGTTGGATTGCGTAAAGTTTTCCGGCTTTGGGGGTGGTCCTCGGTTCAATCCCGGGACGAGACCCAATATCTTTTTTCATCTTGTTTTTGTTTTTTGGCGTTTGAAATTTGGATCTTGTATTTACTGAGGAATGAGGTGCAATTGACATTTATTACTTCGGTCATCTGCACCAAGCAAGGAGGGAATAATGATTATCAGAGTTGAGATAGACGAGGACAGTGTATCTGGACCATAAGGGGTCGTCGGGTGGTGACGAACTGTGCACTATGTGATAGACGACTTATCAGTTGACGATGAAAGAAACACGGTAACATGTGCTTCCTCGTGAAGGCACTTTCCAGTTTCGGGATGCAATCCAGCAGCAGGCCAAGCGCCATCAATATGCGGCTAATTAAAGAGGTCATCAAAATGTGCAAACATATAAACATCAAATAGTGTCGTGCATGAAGTCATAATCATTAATGTATCGTCAAATCGTCATAGGACGCCTCCCATTTTCACTGTCATTCCCCATCCCCACTCTCGCCCACACTCTCACTGACTTACGTTATTCAAGATGTCCAAAAATTCCAGGCAAGTTTTTTACCTTGCATTGCTGCGAAAGCCTTAGCCCGTGGTCGAAATTCCCGTTCCAGCTGACCTGCCCGCCTGAATCTTCTCCACCTGTTTCCCGTATTCTTCCAGTTTGCTTTTAAACTCTTCGCATTCCTTCTCCAACACTTTTTTTACACTCTTCGCCCTCTCCTTATCCCTTCCAGTCATTTGGACACTTCCTGTCTCGGTTGACCCGATCGTGGCACTTCCCATTCTTCCCCCACCCAAACCCAACTCATCCCGCCCCCTCTCCCACTCCTCTACTCCCCTCCTCGCTTCTTCCTCTCTGACTTCTCTCTCCCTAAATCCACCCACTGAAGAGCGGAGGTTTTTGAGCTGACGAGATATCTGGGTTGACAATGAGGAAGAGTTATGGAGCGAGTCCGCGAGGTGGTTGAGAGCGGTGGTCAGGGAGAGAGATGTGGAAAGGAGTGTTTGGAGCGTGGGTTGGAGGGTGCTTTGAAGTGATAAAGGGGAAGAAGATGAATAAAACTGCGTGGCGTAAGGGTGACGGATGGGTGTGGAGGGAGTCAAATTGGAATTGGGAACATCTTCAAGCGAGTCCTCTCCACTTGGTTCCAAGGCTGAGACATCTCCACTCTCATTCTCCTGCCCTAATACGCCCATCTCCCCTTGTTTCTCCATGAATCGATCGCATTCCTCATTTTCAATCAATCCTTCACCCCACCTCAGACCCTCGAATTCCCTAGCTAATAAGTTGAGTCCGCGCAGTTGGTCATCCCTTGTTTTTTCCGATTCTGCGAGTGCGGCGAGATGGTTTAGTAAGTGGGTATCAATTGATAATGGTATCGACGTTGAGGTTGTCGCCCTTGAAGGGAGGGAAAGAGATGACGACGGGAATCCTGGTTCTGCTACCGCAGGTTTCAGGATCGATGTCCCTGATAATCCTCGATGGCCTAGACCAGGGGCCGCCCCCCCAATTTCCCCAGGAGTTCCTCTGGGCGCCCCTGACGCAATTGTCCTGGGTACCTCATCCAAATGCCGCAAGCAGTTGATAAACCTCGAATTCATTGCGATCGTTTCCGACAGCACCAAAAGTGGATCTTGGTCTTCCCTCGTCAGACGCTTTGGTCCGTGAGGGATAGAAGAAGAGGAAGGGGAAGGTGAGAAGGATGTGTAAGATATAGAGCCGTCAGAAGGATTTCTACGTATCCCAGTTCCAAGTCTGAGTGGGGTAGCGGTAGGGGTGGCAAGGGGTCCTTGGGATATAAACGTGCGCGATGGTGATGTGGGTAATTTGGAAGGGGACCTGGCGAGGTTATTGTGGGGAGACAAGTCATTATCGTGATCGTCAAGCTGTTCGTTGCGCGATGACAAAGGCTCGTGTAACTGTCTTTTTTGGAGTTCACGATCATCATCCAAATTAAATTGTTGTATTCTAAGCGATGAGACAATTGAACTTGGGGACGATCCGTGGCTGTAGTGGTAACGTCGAGTGGGTAACGGAGTAAGTGGTGGACTAATCCCTTCTCCTAAGGCCAGCTCGTCCTCTACAGAGAAATAGTTACAACATTAAATTAGCACATTTACACCAACCACATATAAAACAATATACCAAATTTAGAAAAAACGAACCTAATGATCGTCCACCTAAATGCTGTGACCGAGCAGGCGGCGACGCGTCAAAGTTCAATAATGCGCGATCAGGCAAAGGCGGTTGTCCAAAGCCCCCTTGGGCAAGCTCTTCCTCTAAAAATCCGCAAGTAGCCCATAATCAGCTGCATTGAATCCTGATAAGAAATGATGTATATTACCTACCAAGCGAATGTCCGCGATATCCCAAGCCATCACCACCTGCTCGAGTTTGGAGACCGACTTCCTGATCAAGATCGAGGTCCAAACCGAACTCCGCAGCTAAGCTGTTTGATGTCGTCGGTTCGTTGTCAAAAGCAGTTACGAGCTCATCCGCTAGGGAAGAGAAGGTCATTTCCCGGAAGAAAAAATGTTTGGGAACGGATATAACAGCTTTGAAAGTCCAAAAAATTAAAAAGGGAGGCCTGAGACGGTATTGAATTGACAGGTATGACGGCCGGGACGGCCACACTGCCGTTTCCCCCATTATTTCAAATAAAAGGAAGTGGATGTATTACGTAATGTCGCCAACGCCTGCATCATCGTCGTAAACAATTCCAGTTCCGTCGTTGAATCTTCTTCTTTTTCCATGTCTTTTGAAACACTCCCATACCGATGCCCAAATCCCAAAATATGGAACGTGAGTACCTGGATCAGGATGGTAGTAAGGTAATGCTGACACGTAGATGCGTAGTCAGCGTAAAACATTCTGGCAAGACGTACACCGTTCCTGTCACACAAGAGACCACGACTCAGGCTTTCAAGGATGCTATCTCTCAACTTACCAGGGTCCCTACTGGTCAGTATAATATCCTGAAATGTGATTAAAATGGGACTGACATGAAATGTAGAGAGGATGAAGGTTATGGTGAAGGGCAAGCTGGTGAAGGTACGTTAATCGCTGGTGCCATTGAATGATCCCTTTTAGAGAATTTCTGACAGAATCGTACTGTAGGATGATACAGATTATGTCGCTTTGGCAAATCAAAAGGTATATCTAGACCAACGACAGGAAACTTCAGACGGCTAAAGATCATTACGTAGCAATCTGTTATGGTAATTGGAGCAGCTGAAGCGTTACCACCACCACCAACCCAGCAAATCGTCTTTTGTATGTTCCCGTCTTTTCCTAGATTGCAAAGACACACCAGAATACTGAAGATATCATCAGTGGAAGATGTAGGGGATGAAGGCATTAAATCCGACGAACCCACGGGTCTCATCAACCTCGGCAACACCTGTTACCTCAACTCCACGCTCCAAGCCATCCGCGCTATGCCCGAAGTCCACCAAGCGCTCAAAGAATTCACTCCTTCCTCCTCCTCCTCTTCTTCCCTCCCCGAATTCCGCGTCACAAATTCGTTGAAAAATCTGTTTGTTACGATTGACAATACACCTAATGCCGTTCCTCCATTGGAAGTTATCAGTAATTTGAGAATCTTGGCGCCTCAATTTGCAGAGAGGGATCAGAGGGGGCATTACGCACAGCAGGATGCGGATGAGGCTTGGACGCAGCTTGTGCAAGCGTTAAGGGCGGCGTTGCCGAAGAACGGGGATGAAGGGTCTGTTGTGGACCGTTTGATGTCTATCGAATTAACCAAGACGTGAGTCCCGTTTCAAATATATTGACATTCATGCTAATGCACAATTGAAGTCTCAAAAATGCAGAGACAGAGGAAGAACCAGAGACAACTAGTACGGAGACTGTCTTGAAACTGGAGTGTAACATCTCTGGGACCACAAATTTCTTGATGTCTGGTATTCAAGACAACCTTAACCAGCAGGTTGAGAAGACGAGCGCGACACTGGGACGAAACGCAACTTACTCTATGTAAGACTGTCCATTTATCCATAGCTGATGAATCCATGGCTGACGCTTGTTATAGGCAATCTCGCGTTTCTCGATTGCCGGAGTACCTTGTAGTGCACATGGTTCGATTTTATTGGCGTCGTGACATCCAGTGAGCCAACCCCGTAGTGTTCTTGGCTTTGGCTGACAGATTATTAGGAAAAAGGCAAAGATCATGCGTAAAGTCAAGTTTCCACTCGAACTCGACTTATCTGACATCGTACGTCGAGTCTCAGTGTATACCTCCCGTCTAACCATACTAATACACCTACCCTTTTTGGACAGGTGACCGAGCCCCTCCGCAAAAAGATTCAACCCCTTAACACGGCGACGAAACAAATCCTCAAGGAACGTGATGCCCGTGCGAATATCTTGAAACGAAAGCCCGGACAGGGATTGGATGAAGAAGAAAAGAAAAGAGGTGAAGAAAAGGCTATGGTGGAAGAGCTTGTGAAAGAAGGGGGACTAACCAGTGGAGAGGGGAGTGGAATGTACGAGCTCGCTGGTAAGTCTTCCCCCTTTCCTCCCCTAAATCTAAACCCAACTAACATACCTTAGCTGTGGTAACACACAAAGGCGCCTCTGCCGATTCCGGCCATTATATTGGCTGGTCTCGCGTTGACAATGGCGCATGTGTCCCTGCCGAACAACAGAGATGGGCCAAGTTCGACGATAACAATGTAACTTTCACAGATGCGAACAAGATCTTGTCAATGGATGGAGGTGGTGAGGATTCAGTAGCTTATATTTTGCTTTATCGGGCGGCGAAAATCTAGATTGACAGGGAGTAACCCAGAGATATGCTTTTGAATATTGCATAGGAAGACTTAGAAGTACATCAAAGTGTTGTCATACGATTTGAGCCTTACAGTGATGCATTTGACGGACTAAGAGCGAACGCCCTGCATCGCTGCGCGCATGAATTTAAACCGATTGATTATTACGTACGTATTGTCGGATTTGGCCGACGAAGGGAACATAACTGCCACGATGATGAAATCCATTGGTCCCTTTCGATCATCGTTGGTTTCCCTTCGTTGTATCATCGCATATTCTCATTTCCCCATTGCAATAATCAAGAGCGGACTTGCGTATACGCCCTCCTCCAGAAATTCTATTAGAGTGTAAATTTGTCTAGGAGGATTGGGAAGTCCTACGGAGCAGGCCAACAACAACCTAGACAAACCTCGGCCTCGGTCTTCGGCCGACCGATAACAATATATCCAAGCTTTGAAGGGTTGGCATACCTTGTTGTAATTGTACGCCCCACCAGGATAACCCCAATACATCACTATTATTATTGATATCTTACGTCCTTGAAGGCTATACAAAAGCTTGTATGTGCAAAGGGATGGGCATATATAGTAGCTGTTAAGGACACTCGGAATTTGAGAAATTCGTGGAGCTCGCTAAATTAATAAAGCTCAGTTAAGGTTGATGCAGCAACCAAGGTATGTTTCTTATCATCCGTTGTATACGTAAATTGCTGAGTAAGAGCGAGACCTGGACCGTCTCATCCGTATAGCCCCAGTTGAAGTAAAGCCTCCGAGCAAACAACGTGCATCGTGAAGACAAAAATGACGGGAAAACACTCACCCACTCATACGCAAGAACCACCTTTACCCATCCCTCCTTATCTTCGGTCATCTAGCCGACACCATTCCCACTCCTCCGTCTGTTCTCAACAGAGTATACACAGCACTCATCAGTCTCACCAGTTGCACCCATTCCATCCCCAACAGCACGAATTCGTACCGACTTTTGATTCGGAAGGTCTGACTGGCACAGCGCTCTACGAACGCGCTTTATTCGAAGATGCCGTCTCATTCTCTTCCACACCAAATGCGAACTCTCGCTCCTCCAGCCGTGGACCCCCCCTTCCTGCTTCCTTCTTCGATGAAACTCCGCAGACTTCTCATGAGCGCCACCATGATAGTTTATCAGGTGCAAACTCCGAGCATGAACTAGACCATACCCCAACCGGAACACCCACAACAGAGGCGTCCTTGTTTAATTGGGAGACGGTTCGGGAAGGGTCTATCGCTCGTCGACCGAAATGGCGACGTCCTTCCCCAAAGTGGGTGTACCCAGTGATCATGGGTATGGCCGTCAGCCTTGGGATGGGGACCCCGCCAAGGAGTGAGTTGTATGTCAGTCTTGCTTGTATGGCCCATCCACCAGCTGCAAGGCAGGAGGTTGTAGTATCTGCTCAAACCTTTATCGAGGAACATGAGAAAATACTTAAATCGGAGGAGTTGGAATGGGTGAGTGCGCATAACCGGGAGGTGGAAATGCATAATGGTGAAGAAGTCGTTTTCATCCCTGTCGATCAGTACCGTGGACAACGGATAATCGACCCTACCATTGTAGATACTCTCACCACCAACGTCACTCGCCAAACAGATCTTTCTCCAGCGGACAAATGGTTCATCCATCTCCAACACGAGATATACGAGTATCGCCGTAACCATCCTCCTCATGCTGAGCGGAACACCGAACCAGGTTCGGCAGGGCCTTTGCCTGGGCCCAAGCAGCCTATCGGCGATGACTCGGGCCGAAACACTGGAGATGGCAAGGGTGAGGACAAGGGAGAAGATCATAGCGACAAGGAGGAAGGAAGGAGAGGAGGACCGTTCAGGGAGATTGACCCTCAGTTGTGTAAAAAAGACCCCAAGGTACAAGCAGCAGCTGCGAAACTGACTATGAGTGAGTTTCTCCTCCGCTGTCCATCCTGATGTAATAAGGGAATTGGAGCCTAATTCACACTAAATTTTTTCCAGCATTGACCCTTACCATGGGTTTCTTATCGGCTCTTACCACAGGCTTTTGGGGAGGCACATCCGATAAATGGGGGAGGACAAAGGTTATGGCTGTGGTAGAAGTTGGATTATTCCTCAAGTAAGTCCCATGCCTGTCATTTCATTTTATCTGTTTGTTTTCTCTCCTATCTAGTCACATGGCTAAGTCGCCTGCGTTTAACAGCGAGCTATGTTTCATTCTCGTTGCTAACTTCCCACACCTTGCACCCGGCGGTTACCGTTCTCTCCTTATCGGACCTACTGTTGAAGGTCTTCTCGGCGGGTTCTCTACCATTACAGCAACAGTCAACGCTTATCTATCTGACATCACCCCCGATGGAAGCAGGGTGATGTCTTTCTCGAGGGCGATGGGGTTCATGATGGCTGGGTTCGCTTGTGGACCGGTTTTGGGTAGTATACTTATCCAATCTACGGGTGACATGTGAGTCAACATCTCCCTGTCTTTCCTTCCCATGAACCCACGATTTTTCTTAACATCAAATATCAAAAAGTATGACTCCATTCTATATCAACCTCATTCTTTATTCCCTTTCCATCCCACTCGTCCTCTTTCTCCTCCCCGAATCCCTCTCTTCCGACGCCCGACTCATCCTCGCGAAGAACGCTCGATTGGCAGAGGACGCTGCTGCGCGACGCGAAGCAGCAGAGATAGAGTGGGAAGATGAAGCGCCTGTTTTGCCAAGGGTGAGGGTGAATGAGAGAGGAGAGCATGTAGAGGACGAGGAAGATCCTCTTATTAGTGGCCAGTCTTTACGCTCAAATGGATTGGGAGGCCAGTCAAAGAGAAGGAAGAAAATGGTGGGGACTATCAAAAGGCTGGGGAAGAAAACTACTGCGTTCTTGGCCCCCTTGGGTATTTTCTTACCGAAGCTTGTGGAGGAAGATGAAAATGGAGACGGAGACGGAGAAATCAGGCTAGGTGGAAGAGTGAGGAGGGAATGGAACATGACTGTTATGGGAATGGGTATGTTTTTGATGTCGATGCTCTATGTGAGTATCTATCTCTTTCGATTGGTTTCATAACTATAGTGTCAGGCAGGATACTAATGATGGGCAGGGTATTTTATTGACAAAAACGCAATACTCATTTTACGCCTATGGTTGGACATCCGCACAGGTGAGTCCTCTTTGATCTGTGGAAGTTTGCTGAATGCTCGAGTAAGAATGCTGAAATGTGACTTGTAGCTTGGGCCATACATGTCTGCGGTAGCCTTCCTCCGAAGTTTCATCCTTATCGTCCTAGTTCCAGGCAAGCAGATAAATTGCTTTTGAACTCAGGAATATTAAGCTAATCAGGTTGGCACATAGTGATAACGAAATATGTCAAATCCCGCCTTAATCAATCGCACATCGCACCCAAGTCTGCCGAACACGAAGCTGAAGATGGTGGTTCAACTTTCACGACATCTACTTCCTCTCAAGGCTCTTTATCCTCTCAACCAATGTCAACCCATAACTCTTCCCATGTTCCACCCTCTTCCTCGTCACCCGTCAGTGGTGACGCACACACCAGCCACCTCGACCTCTTTACTATACGTCTCTGCCTCTTTTTAGAATTCGTTCCGTGGTTCATTCTCTCCTTTGGTTCCTCGGAATCGGCATTCATCATCCTCACTGCACTCGCCACGTTCGGTTCTCCCTCAACACCTGCCGCAAACTCACTTGCGCTCTCGCTCCTTCCCGATCCAAGCCAATCGGGCCGCCTCTTTGGTGCTCTATCTGTCGTCCACGCTCTGGGCGCAACGTTGGTCAGTCCACTCATGTTTGGCATGCTGTTCGCCAGTACGGTAGAATACTATGCTGCTGCAGTATTTGCGCTTGCCGCAGCATGTGTTGGAGGGGCGTTGGTGTGTATGTTGTGTGTCAGAATTCCCGAATCTGGGTCCCCTTTATTTCGAAGTAGAAAAAAGGCGGAGGATAGGGAGCGGGAGATTAATGGTGATGAGTTTGAAAGGGAAGAAGGGATAGGGGGACGAGGGAGGAACAGGAAAGTGAAAAGAGTTGAGAGTATGAGTGTCGGAGGCAGTGCCTTTACTTTGGGGTCCTCGTACGATGGAGAGACTGGAGTCTCCAGGGCGGCATGAGTGCGTTAGACAGGTTGGTTGTGATAGAAAAAGCTCGTTGTCTGGGTTGGTTCTGTTTACTGTATAGAAGCTGCAGTATGCTACCGACGACTTTTTCCATATGCGTCGTTTTTCTAATACCCAGAGTGAACGTACAGAACATGAATATCTAATACGACCGTTTGCGACACCCAAGCAAGTTGGAATGCTCTGTTAATCACCTCCCATGTGAGAAGCCAGACTGTATCTTCAACAGATGAATGTTTATAATCGCTGATTCCAATGAAACTGCTGAAACACTTAAGCTCCACACCACTGTGTCCATCTTCATTACTTTTTCTTTCTGCATTACATGTGCCATTCAGCATCACTATTAGAAATATGCTATGTCGAAAGATGAAAGAAGGCAAAAATAAGACGAAAAAAAGATATTGGGTCTCGTCCCGGGATTGAACCGAGGACCACCCCCAAAGCCGGAAAACTTTACGTAATCCAACCCTAAGAGGGCATGCTACCACTGCACCAACGAAACGGCTATGCCACCGAAGCCCAATTGTTGTTGAATCGGAATGCACAAAACTATTTGTGAAAATGTCTGTCCAAGGAACACAATTCTAGAAGTTCCTGTCAGCACATATCTGCTCAATATGCTGTCTTCAAAATGTTTCGAGGCTATAGACCTCTCAAAAGCTGTTAAAATTTCACAAGGGATGCTCATTACCACTGCGGCAGTGATTTCAAGGAGTAAAGTTATATCCGGACGGAAACAAAAAAAGCTCGCACCACGCACCGGAAGCTTGCTTGGTAGATCAACGCCAACGCTGGGGACCTGAAACGTGGTTGTTGTGCCCTTCATTTTCTGTCATCGGTCTCGGCTCTCTTTTCTCCTTCTTATTCCGACGACTTTTGAATCAATCCTTATGATGCGTCTTGATACCGATCGACGGATACAAAAGAGGGAAAGAGGCTGACAAAATCTGGAACGACTGCAGCCGGTCGGTAGCTTATCAGCAACAGATGAATGTATATAAAAGCTGATTCCAATGAAATTGTTGAAACACTTAAATTCCACACCGCTGTATCCATCTTCGTTACTCTGTTCTTCCTGCATTACATGTGCCATTCAACATCAATTTAGAAATATGCAATGCAGAAAGATGAAGAAGGCAGAAATAAGACGAAAAAATATAATGGGTCTCGTCCCGGGATTGAACCGAGGACCACCCCCAAAGCCGGAAAACTTTACGTAATCCAACCCTAAGAGGGCATGCTACCACTGCACCAACGAAACGGCTATGCCACCGAAGCCCAATTGTTGGTTTGAAGACGTTTTACATGATTATCTATGTCATATTTCTATGTTAATTTTAAGTCGGTCGATTCGATGTTTTTAGTTCACGTAAATAAGGGAGTAACGAATGTGCATCGCGGGTCCAGTCAACAGCGAGGTGTAGACATGACCAGCATTTACCCCTGTTTAGGTGATGTTTTACCCATAGGCCATGAGTGAGCAGAATAACGGAATCGCACCGCCATTGATACTCACTATTATTAACTTCTGCACCTCAGCAGTTCGTCGCCCTCCGCTTGTTTGTCAAATAACTGAAAGTGTTGTCGTTCAACTTTCGTTCGGTAGCTTCGTATTTCCTCCTATTCCTCAATTTATTTTTGCCCTTCCTCTTTGTTTGACTTTTCTTAGAAGCTCTCAAATTTCCCAAACATTCAAACAATCAGTATCATAATAGTCATTCATCGTATGTCTCACAAGTACATAGCATCGCTCCAACATCCAACAACAACTGTATGCCTCACCAGTCATCCATCCTCTGCCTCAGTCAACGATCGCCTCATACAATAACAAAGTGTCACGATGTTATGCAAGAATCACACTCTGCGGCGTCTTTAACCGGGCAACGGGATATTATTCCACCTCGTCCCCGAAGTAACCAAACAAACCTCCACCTCAGACGACCGCGATTTATCGCCCGATTCTTGCAAAATCAACCGAGGCATCTTTCGGCTTGCCTTTTCTTTCGTTTCGCCTGGTCAGCACTCTCCTCTTCTTCCCCGACACTTGGTCAGTGTTCATTTCCCCCCCGGTCCGACAGCTCCGTCCCCGCCACGAGTTAGCGATAACTTTCTCCCGAGAGAGATGAGTAAGCAGAAGGAAGGAAAGGTATATAATAAGAAGATAGCTTTTCGTAGTTTTCATAGTCCCTAGAAAATCAATACTGTTGTCCTTTCTCACTACCTTGCCTACGAGCATTCTTTTCTTTTAAGTCGCTTCAGTCAGCCCTTAGTCCAGCTCCTGCTCCTTCAGGCCCTGGCTATTCCTTCCTCTAAGTCCAGCTTCTGTTCCGTCAGCCTGGCAATTCTTCCGTCCGGCTCTGCTAGGCGTGAATCCTTCACTTTCATTCGTCGAGTTCTACATCATCCGAATTGAGCGCCGGGCAGCTACGCTGACTGACGTGACGTCCGTGACACAAAGCTGCATAGGTCCGTCCCGAGCTTCAGGCAACAGTCCTCTGGCAACTTCCGTCATACCGGCACTAATCAAGGGAGACAATAGAGAAATGCGAACTACAGAGTCATTGGTCCGATTGGGGGAAGTGAGAATTCCAGGAGCCTTGGACAAAGTAATGAACGAGGCGGGGAAATATGTCTTGTTGATCTGATGTAGGTCTGATTGTATTGCGAAGGGCGAGGGTTAAGTGACCTAAGAGATTACTTGCTATTGTACTTCTTTGTACTCTTAGCCTTGCGTCACTATTGGATGCCTTGTTTCGTTTTTTGGGACAAAAGGGACTATATTACAGTATGACTGATCCGTAGTACTAGAGCTGTTAGGGATACCTGTGACCATTTCGCCAGCAGTGATCATGGACTCATAGCCAGTACTCAGTTTGAAGTCCTTCCTTGTTGTTGAGAACGAAGGTCTAGATAAATTGGGAAAAATCCCAAACGTTACGCCGTATGCAAGATCTGGCGGCAAGGCACACGCGATGCAGCAGCAGTCTGGATTTTAACTGAAAAAAACAAAACAAAAAAAGATATTGGGTCTCGTCCCGGGATTGAACCGAGGACCACCCCCAAAGCCGGAAAGCTTTTACGCAATCCAACCCTAAGAGGGCATGCTACCACTGCACCAACGAAACGGCTATGCCACCGAAGCCCAATTGTTGTTGAATCGGAATGCAAAAAATTATATAGAAGAAAAATGAATATTTCATTTATCATGATGCTGGAATTGGATTACTCTTACGCAAATGAAGAAATACCGTGGGCTGACTGACGTTGTTTCCTATTGGGGACCCTTGTAACGTACCAAGTTAAAGGAGTTGACCTCTTCATCTCTTCGCATTGCTCAATTCGCCGATTATTAGCCCATTAGTGGATCCTTCGCATTCTATTCACTTTGCCATATCAAAACCAATCCCAATCAATCACTCAACTGGACTTGAGAATGTCTAATTTCCAGTCCCTCAGAGCAACAAGGACCGCACGGCAAAAAAGTTCGGTGCAGAACAGTGCCCGAATAGTGCATGAAGAGGCGATAGGTCCTGGTACGAATGTATCTAAGAGTCCAGATAGACAAACCATTGAGCAAGTCTCGTCATCTAGGGAAAACAGCTGTGTAAGGAATGATAAAGATGATCAAGTCTTGGAAGAAGACACTCGAGAGTCTGGTTCCATGTCAACAATAGCCCCCACAGCACCCACAACTACAACCGAGACAACCAAGGCGAAGCAAATGTCAGGCACCAAGAGCAAATTAACGAAGCTATATGAAAAGGAGCTGAGTGGAGTTGGTATTGAGGTCAGGGATATTCCCGGACGGGGAAGGGGTTTGGTATCTACCAAGTCTTTCAAACCAGGTCAGTCTGTCTATCCTCTTACGACTCCGCATTACCTTGCTCATTGCGTGAAGAGAAATATGATGACTAACGTATGAATCGATTTCGGCGTAACAGGCTCCCGTATCATGCGCTTACCACCTTCTGTCTCCGTCCTTGGCACTCCCCACCTGACGACTACCTGTCATGGCTGTTTTCTGACGCCTTCAGAAAAAGAGATCTTTCTTGCGAGCGGGAACATATCTGGCAAGACTGTGAGAGTAAAACTGAGCCGGTGCAGCAAGTGTAAAACTCTACATTACTGTTCGCGTGTACGTCAGTTTCCCCTCTATTGGTTTATCTCGGTTGAGAGCTCAGAGTAAAGAAAGCTGATGTTTCGAATGGTTGAACAAAAAAGGAATGTCAACTGGCAGATTGGCCGATCCATAAGCAAGAATGTACGGCTTTTTCAAGGTTACGTACTATGTACCATAAAACCTACCCTGATAGGGTGGAGGATGAGGGTGATGCGAGATGGGCAGGGCCGGAAGGTGTCAGAGCGGTGGGGAGGTTGTGTTGGCAACGGCGAGCCAAGATGCAGGCCGGTAAAGGTAAGGAGGATAGGGATGGATGGTGGGATAAATTGGGCCTCATGGAGTCTCGTGAGTTTGTAATTTTATCCCCTTGCCTTTCCAAATTCACTGATCGACACTATTTTGCTTTCATATTTATGCTACTGCAGACGTCAAACAGGCACCTGAAAAAGACATCATGAAACTGGCCTCGCAAGTCCAGCATCTTGAACATTACCTCTCTGCCTCGAAACCTCTTTTGCCTGGGGAAGACCCAGCTGTGCTACACCCGTCTGATATGAGTGATTATGGCTTTAACGGTGTTGGTGACGTTCTAAATCTATGTTCTGCCGTAGGTCCCTTCTTCCTCTGTTCTCCTATTGTCAGACAGTAGATGCATCATCTGAAACTGACAGGGAAAATGGCATATAGATCCAGGTCAACGCGTTTACGCTCACATCCCCCTCTCTCGCGCCTGTTGGGATGTCCGTCTCTCCACTTTTAGCACTTGCGAACCATTCGTGTGAACCAAATGCTATAGCGGTCTTCCCCAAAGGAGGGCGAGATATTTACTTAGTTGCGCTGAATGATATTCCTCCAGGTGAAGAGGTGAGCCCTTCTTGCTTTTCTCTGTTTCCTACTGCCCCAATTGCTGGAATGTGCAGAATTATGGGCATTTATGCCGAAAAGGAAGCCGACTAATGGCGGCTATATGCAGATTCTGACATCATATATCGACACTTCGACGCCATATCACCATCGCCAATCAGAGTTGCTATCAAGGTACCACTTCGTCTGCCATTGCTCGCTTTGTCAAAAATCAGAATCGACGGCAAATGGAGGGCAATCATGGGTTGATCCAAGGTGGTGTGTGAGACATGGAGAATGCTCGAAAGAAGGTAAAGCTGCAATGCCGTGTAGGTGATCGTTTATCATGTAGAAAAAGAAGACGGAGGTCGTTTTCTAATTGAACTTTGCAGTGGAAAATGCGACAGGAGAAGTTGAGGTACGGTGCATTGCATGTAACCAAGATTTCAAAGTAGATGCGGATAGAGTAAGGAAGTTGGTACGCGAGGGAATGAGTTTTCTGGAGTCAGACGAACGGGGAACGCTAGGTAAGCCTTTCCATTCACTTTCTCTCAATTATTGCAACCGGCTAGAATATCAACCATTCGTTCTTAGACAAATCATATGCTCTCAAAGTACTTCCCACCCTCCTCTCCCACTTACTTTCCCTTACCCCACCGTCATCTCATCCTACTTTCGCTTTACTCCGACTCCACTCTCTTCTCCTGATCCCACCTTCAACATTCTCCGAACTCAACCTGGCTATCTCCCACCTTTCGTCAGCGTACTCTGCTTCTTGCATCTCTCTCCCTCAGAACCACCCTATCCAAGCTGTTATCCTGGCCGAATGGAGCAAACTCCTCGCGCTCGATCGGGTTCACAATCCAGAAGACGAAGGGCAGAAGGGAGAGGATGAGTTAGTGAAGCGGTTAGAGATGGCAATAGTTGTAGGACGACGGGCAGTAATGAGTGCGCAGAAGGGATGGGGTGGAGATGGTGGGGTGGTGGGTGTTGAGATGGAAGGGTTGGTTAGGAGTTGTGAAGGAGAGTTGGGGTTGGTAAGAGCGAGGAGAATGGGAAGGGTGTGAAGTGAGTACTGTAATGGGGGGATTGTGAGTGTAGAAGATTTTAGATGCACAAAGGACATCGACTTCAACACTGTATTTGAAAATGTACACATATACCTCATCACTTTTCTAATTCTCACAACTATGTATTATTAAACAACGGTCCTGATTTTCTACTCCTAACGCAGCAAGAGACATACGACACTGTAATCAGTTAGATCAATGCGCCCTCACCCTGCAACATGTCGTCTCCCATTAACATGTGCCACACGTTTCCGCCCGCTTCTCCCTTACTGGGCAACTTCTCCTTCTCGAGCTCCTTCAAAACGTTTACATCCTGCTCACTGACCTCGCCGGTTTGGTCGATCTTGAGATCAAGGAGCTTGGCGAAGAGTAACATCCATCGAGTGGCGTTACCAACTGTCCAGAAGTCTTCCGAAGTGGCACCGTCGTCATCATGAACTTTACGGTACGCTTCGTCAAAGTTGCCGACCTATAATCGTAATCAGTACATACACACACTTTGAACGTAAAAATATGAATGGCAGGGTTGAATAAGACGTACCCATTCTTGAGCGACACTGTTGGGGTCACTTTTCCCATCCAATTCTTTCTCCACAGACAAACCTCGGTGAACGCTCAGTTCGCCCTTATGGATCTTGTACAATATTTCAGAAACAGCTGCTGCATCACCCGCAGGGACGATCCAGCCGTTTTTCCCTTCCTTGACTTGGAGCGGAATACCGCCCGCGTCAGAGGCGATGATGGGCACTCGCTTGTTGATAGCTTCAGTGACTTTGACTTCGAATCCTTCTCTACGACGTCGAGCAAAGTTCAGCAATGATACCATGGACTGAGAAGACGGGAGCGTACCGGGTAGAAAGCTGGGTGGCGACCCAGGCACCTTGAAGAATACAACCCAGGAGCGCATCAGAAGGAGGAGCTCTGACAACAGCCACATCGCCATGGATGAGTTCATACCCTGGCGAATTAAGGGTGTCATGGATCTTTTCGTATACCCAACTGCCATCAGGATCATCAATACTTCCATGGCCCATGATGATAAGCTGCGGACCATTGTCAAGTGGTGGGTTCTCGGACTCTTCGAGTTTCTGTCGGAACTCGAGATATGCTTTCAGGAGAACATCGATACCTGCATGTGGCAACACAGCTCAGCAGACAATTCCTCATGGTGGCCGGAAGACTGTCAAGTACATACCCTTGGAGGGGTCAAATCTCGCAATCTGGCAGACGTAACCTCTATCCCAATCAATCTTGACTCCACATTGAGCCTGGGAGAGCTGGTTAAAGTACTGACGGTAGTACCTGACCGAAGCGCGGCCATACATCTTGTTCAATCCATCGAGAGGGTCAGTGGAAGGGGCCATGTACAGGACGGGAAGGTTTTCATGGACATTCTTGGGGACAAAGAATTTCACGGGGTGCTGTGAAAGACGATCAGTTATTCAATCTTGTGTGCGGAGGGAGGCAGAGGAAACGCACAGCGAGGAAAAGGTCAACATCTTTGATAAAGTTGAAGAGATAATTCCAAGTCCTGTACTGAACGGTAGAGGGATCGTCTGTAAGATCTGATTGGACTGAAACGGATGATCAATTTTGTTCGCCATCATGATGAGACGGAAAGTATCTGAAGCTTACTTTGGATGTGAGAACGGAAGATGATTTTGGCATCTGGTCGTTTCTTCTTGATGATTGGGATGAGAGCAGTCACTGTAGAATATATTAAACCTAAGACTAAATGCAAAGCAACTGGACGCACGTTGTGGATCGTCGATCACGATTATGCTAGCATCAAGAGCTCCATTGCTCCAAAAACTCTCATCTGAAATTTAATATCAGCATCAGTCGTACATAAAAGACACCCTTGAAATAGTCAAGGCTCACAGTTCTGCTCAGTCCAAAGCTCAAACCAGGTCTTATCCGTCTCGCCGATCTCCACGTCTTTGGGCGAAACACCCTGAAGGACGTTATGGAACTTGGTCTTGGTGATATTAAACACCGTAGGATGGCCTTCGGGGACGAACCATTTGACAGGGAGGCCGACCATTCGCCAGAGTCTGATGAGGGCGTGCCGCATGAGGGCGACACCTCCACCTTGGGGAGTGGCTGAGAAAAATGCGATGGAAACTTTGTTCGCGTTCAAGAGCCTTGAGAGGGCCGTGAATCTCGCCCAGAGCTGTAGAAGAAAAGAAGTAAGTCAATGCTTGGAAAATGATAGGACGCGGAGAGACATACGGCCTCACTAGAGCTTTGCTGGTATTGCAAGATACTGCAAAGTCGAATTTGGCCATCGCAGTCGACTTGGACATGGTGGTCCTTCGGGGCGACATCAGCAGTTGTTGCAGAGTGAGTAGCCTGCCAAGCTCATCAGTATAGTTCAAGCACCTTGAAAGAAGGCGACGCACCGGATGGAGGTGTTTGACAGCTGCAGAAACGGCGGCTGTCCCGCTGGCAATAGTAGATGGAGCCGGAAGCTTGGTGAAGATGGAAGTAGAGGGAGTGGTGATGAATCTGACAGTTGAGAGGGAAGGATTAGTATTGGGAATGGATCCTAATGGGAAATGACATACGGTATAGCATCCATATGAAGCCACAGAGTAGGGAAGAATTCAACTCCATTCTTGGCTCGAAGCTCGTCAGGAACAGGTTCGGCGACGGCGATCATCTTGACCTGTTATTTGGGATTAGCATGATGTCTACCGTAAATGAAGTCAAACCGGGAGTGAATAATATCATGTAGATGAGCTGAAACAACCCAGGAGAACTACTCCCTATGCCTTCCGAAAAAAAGTTCGGGACGTTGATGGGGGCCAATCCAGCCTGATCCAAGAAGATGTGGAGAACCCATCTATCCAGATGACGACGATATTTATCCACAGAAAAAGGTCCGGATGCGAAAACGTTAAAGAATCACTTACGTTGACCTGCCGGTTAGTTTGAATAGCTCTCAACAAATAGAGCATATCCCTCGCGACCCTTTTCATTTCCGCCGCAAGGCCATCTTCATCCTTGCCATACGTGTGAAAGGTCGTATGGAACGTCTCGCTATCAATGATACCGGTACCGTCGTGGATGACCGCACTGTATTCGAGATCCCTACCAGGATCCTCTTGTCCCTCGGAAATATCAGGCTGGGGCGCAAGTTGGAGGCCGACACCGATGAAGATGTCTTGGATGGTGGTAGGCTGCCTGCTTGAGGTGGTCGAAAGACGTCGCTTGGGTTGCTCTCCTGGGGGCATTGCTGGCGTGATGATGTAGGGTGAGTGCGTTCTAATTATGGGGAATTTAAATAAGTGAAGGCATACATATATATGCTCACTCAGACGCAGACCCGATCAGCCGCCGGCCCCCATCGTGCATCATCTCAAGACTGCGAGATTCGATCCTTCGGCATGAATAGGCTCAACAATCGGCTGTGTGACGTCATATTGTGCCAATTTCTCGCGCATCACCGATCACCGACGCATCCATTGAGACCCCCGCGGCCATTCCGTCGTCACATCACAACACCTCTTCCCTTCACACCTCGCTTTTGTATAAATGCAGATAAACACAAGACCCCTGTACGCACTCATCCTCCTCGTTACAGTCTCTTTCCTCGCATACGCATACTATCACTTCCCATCCACCCAGCTCGTCGTCCTTGACACCATGCCCGAACAAAACAGTGAGTTCCGCTTTTGGTCTCATGCTTTTGGTTGCTGGTTGGTGGCTCTGGGACCTGTTTCCGCAAGACTCGGATCGACTCTCAGGCTGCCATAGTCTTTCAAGATCTCGCTCTTTATTACATCTGCTACTGTATTCGTGTCGTCTCTCGGCTTTAGCTGCTATCACACAATCTTGATTCGCCGCCGTCCGTCTTCTCCGACTCACCACCATCGTTTTTGACTTGATCCAACAACTGGGCTGCTTCCTAATAATATAATCTGTTTCAGTCAACTACAGGCTGACCACTTTCGAGCAGTAATCGTCCAATTCAAGAAGACCTCCTCTTCTGATGAGAGGCAGAAGGCAATCTCCGAACTCACCTCCAAGGGTGCCAAGATCGTCAGCGACGATCACGTAGATTCCAAGCGTAAGCTTCCTCTTCTCTCCCACTCAATACTTTTTCAGCCGTAAGAAAGATTCATACTGATATTGATGTCATCCATCGTAGTTATGCCTTTCATCACCGTTTCTTATCCCAAATCCGACTTCTCAGCCCTGGAAAACCAGTTTGGTGGCGGTTCTCATAATGCGATTAATCACCTCGAAGCCGATCAAGAGGTTCGCATTCAGTAAATCGCTCAGTATATTCGGCATTTGAATGGAAATCTAGTCACTAGCTTTGCCACTTCTGGATGGTTGTTAATGCTGGTGAAGCTATTACTGTATTGTGCGGTGCAAAAGTCAAGAAGTGAAGTGGTTGTGTAAGCTTAGGAGAAAGAGTAAATTCAAACGACAACAAAAACACAGTACATGTAGAATAAAGTCCTTGTATGCAGACTTTATTTTGTATATGCATAATGTATGACTACAATACCGACTGTACAGTAAAGAGGACCATAACCGCCATATCATACTGCGGACAGTCTTCCTGTTATCTATCTATTTAGATTAATATGGTTGTTCTGCTCAACGGTGGTTACTTGCGCACAGTCTCCCAATTTCCTTAGTAATCTCAAGCAAGGGTCTGGTGGAAAAAAAGAAGGAGCAAGAGATGAAGGAATGGGTGAATGAGCTAGGAAAAACTGGAGGGGGCAGTCGGTGGCTAAAATATCCCTAATGCTGCAGACGAGGTGGGGGATTGCAGAAGATGGAGTGATATGGGAAAAAAAATCTTACTAAAATTAAAAAGCAGGAGGAAGAATAAATAATTTGCAAATTACAACCTCCTCGCACATCTCGTGTTCATCGCCTATCCGGCGACTTTGGCGAGCAATACGAGACGAATATCTCGTAACTTGTCGTCCGCGCTTTACATCATCTTAGGCTTCTGTCTTGGTAGATTTGGTTATATATCATTCTAGTGTTAGTATGGCAGATCCGTCTGTGCCAAGCTCAACCGGATCGAACTCCGGAGCGGATGATCTAAAGCCTATCAATAAACGCAAAACTACTTCAAGGTTAGATACTACCTTCGTAATCACTCGATGGATCTGCTAATCTTCCGTGCGCTGTCGATAGAACAAGGAATGGATGTCTTGTATGTCGAAGTAGGAGAGTGGTGAGTGCTTTCTCAAACGTCTCGGTTATCGCTTACAGATAACGTGTGTTCAGAAATGCGACCTGGGTATGCACTTATCATTAACATACGCCTCGGATATTGTATGAACTTTTCTGATCCGTATTCTTATGCAGAAAAGCCAGAATGTAGAAGATGCGTCAATTACGGCGCGGAGGTGAGTTGCGCGTACTGCCTAGAGGCATAAAGTCGCAGCTCATCATTCATCATATGTTGCAGTGTGTATATCCCCCAAAGAAACGGTTTGACCCCCAAGCCATCGAAGATCGCCTCCGCAAAAGACATGTGCACAGTGATCCCTCCCCTCCGGCCCATCGGCATTCACAAACCATCAGCGGCGAAGGTTTCCCCACTGAGCCCACTGTTTCTACATTCTCGGCTCACCTCACCCCCGTCCCACCTAGCCCTGGACACGGGGTGACGCCGACATCGTATGCTTCCGGCGTTTGTAGTCCCTCACTCAGATCATTGGGTCGAACACCGTTAACGCAAGTAAAGCGGATGGATCCTATGGAGCTTTTGATGGCACTATGTCGAGATACAAGGATGGGACAATTCTTCTTAGGCCCAGTAGATCCCCCGGAGTTCCTGAGGGATACTTTTCCGGACGAAGATGAGCTTCGCTGTGTGAGTATTCCTGTGCGATAACCTTGATGGGGTATTGATGCTCTGGATGAAGTTCCACCATTGCTTTACGTATACCCTATCGACCATGGTTGTCAACGAGGAAGTCAACCCCTGGGTAGACCTCATCATCCCGCTGTTTCTGTGTCCAACTGGCGAAGCGCCTTTAAGTGTTGCAGCGCTCAGACTGGGGACTTTGGCCACAGGGGCCGTTCATTTGGCGTCGTGGGTTTGGCAATCAGTTTTCCTTTTTTTTGTCTTCCTGCTGACCACAGAACTCAGACTTGAAGAAAAGGGGGGTGCTCCTAATACCAACGGTCATACTCGCAATTTAGGATTCAAATACAGAGAAAAGGGAGTAAAATATCTGCGAGCAGCCAGGGATATAGAAGAAGAAGTGACGTCGGATGTGTTTCTAGCGGCCTGCATGATGATGAGCAATGCGGATGTAAGTCGTAGTTGCCTTCGTTCTATAATAATTGGTTGGGATTGCTGATGTGTCGATGCTAGCTCCTTGGAGCGAACCAGTTCTGGAGAGAAGTCTTGCGCCTAGCTCGAGCTTCAATCCACCTAAGAGGAGGCTGTGAGCGGGCTTTGTTTGGCAACCCAAAGGAAGGGATCTACATTCAACCAACAGCGCTGAGAGTGTGTCTGGTGGAGCATCTGGTCCTTCTCGAAGTGATGTGTGAGTATAGCCCTAGTCTTTCAGTATTTGTAAGGTACCTTGATCTGTTTCTGATTTGGTGGAAAGCTTGCATGACGACGGGGCAGCCATGTGTTGTACTTGACGAAGGGACAGGATGGTGGGAAAAACTAGAAAGGAAAGACCCAGTCCTCCCAGATGTGAGTTTCCCTATTTCTGCCTCCTTGTTCTCTTTCGGTCCCCTGCTGACACATCATCCCTAAAAAGACTATTGAATCTTACGCCGGCATTCATCGCAGTGAAATGCCTCTCATGGTACGCGTCAACAACCTTCTCTGGGAACACTTGCAATACTTCAAATACCTAAGCCCTACGCTCGACACACAATCAGCATGGATCGCCGACGTCAATCAGCGTACAGCGAATATATGTAAGGATCTTGATGTGTGGTATGAGCAAGTTGTCCCTGTAATACGACACAAGAGGACACAAGATGGGTCCGTAGCTCTATGGCACGGGCTACAAATTTTGGTCAAGAAAGAGTTATTGGGCAAAGCGCGAGGAGATGCGGAGGTACAGAAGCATGCTATGGATACGCTGGCCATCTGTGAGCAAGTGGGACCAAAGGTAGAGGGTATGAGCTGGGTACGCACGTTCATTCTCGTATTACTGTACACATGGGCGCCATGCTGATTTATGTTTGATAGCCACTTCTCATTGCTAGCAGTGTCCTCATTGAGCCTTTTCACCGCCAACGCGCTAGGGAAATCATTAGATCCTTTACTTGTCAGACAGCGTACGAGACCGCTGTGGTTGAAGAAGTGATAGAGGAGTGTTGGAGAAGGATAGATGATGGGATGGATGATGAAGGTTGTTCGTGGAGAGAGATATTAGTGGAAATGGGGTGTGCCGTAATGCTTGGATAGTCGACGAGTGAATAAGGCGACCAGCTGGACAAGATCCAATCGATCAGACCATACAGATCCCTTACCTTTCGGTATCTCATATCCGACTTTTCAGCATAAATGAAGTATGGCACGGAAGGCGCGAGAATCGATGTCGGAAGACAAGGCTGGTAGCACATATGTCTGTTCATAATAAGCTTTTCATTGTTAGATGAGCGTACGCCTGGAGAATGCCCGAATGTGGGAAGTCGGCGGGAAGTCAGAGTGTCAGATAGATAGAGTGCTCGGAAGGTAAATATACCCATAGTAATTTGGTATCAGACCGCTTTTCCCTCTAGCGTCTGACTCAAAGTTAGATACACGACCAGAACTAAGTATTGGTGTCATTCATTCAATATCATTCGACAAAGGCTTCCTTGAAATGAATAACGCGACAGCGAGGGCATCTGTAGCGTGCGGCGTCATTCACTGTCCCCATAGAGGCCGAATAACAAAACTCCTTAATATAATATCCAAGATTGCGTAAAAAGGTGATGGAGTATCGCAAGAAAAGAGGATGGACGGAGGAATTGACCCAGACAACCAGAGGCACTTCGTATCGTCGGTGCGATTGTACGATGATAAGCTTTACCTCGCAAGGCGAATGCTATACCTCGCGTCGACAGGCTCAGTGACATGGAGACCATCGATCTTTCTCAAAACTGGGCCCTAGAATTCAACCCATTGGCCATCGTGAAAGGGAAAAGACTTTGAGAGCTTCGCCACTTCCAGTTGCGCCATCAGCATGCTCGTCTATCCAAAATCTAGCATGATATTTTGGGCATATAATACGTCACAGGTATCCAAGTTATGGCGATTGCTGTTTGTTGTATGGTTCGAGGGGCCGTAAAACTCGGGGAATGTCACCACCAGGGAGAGGAGCACTGGAGGACGGTAGCGGTTGGCTGAGTGGGATTGAGGATGGACAGTCCGCGAAGGCAGGTCTCCAGGGTGTCTAGTCACTCAAGAAAGATCTGCAACAAGCATGAGCAGCAATTGCAAGAATTCGTTGTTATCAATTATCATTACATAAGCAGCTATAAGGCCTTAAACTGAACCAAACAGTTTATCGTATCTCAGGAACAGAGAGTCTGCTGATTAATCAGAAGACATCCTGCTCAGCAGTTGCTCCGAGTTACACACTGTCTGGGCTTGCAACAGTTGGACCGCGGTGACTGTTAAATAGAGGACCACGTTATTTTACATCCACCGGAGATGGGTTGGAAGGAAGGTCACAAATCATAATAGAAGAGTGACCATATTGAGATCTGGGCGAAGAGCGTAGGCGGCTTTTGCGGCTGACGGTGATCAATTCACTCGTCGGAGATTGACCGAAAGCCGATCAGGTTCAAATCCCGCGAAACCAAACAAAAACCACAGCTGAGATAGATCAGAAAAGCTTCGTTCTTCTCGTCCTTTTTTATTCCATACCCGACACCGTTACACTCCTTGCGCAAATATAATCAGATGATACCCCAATTTCGGCATTTTTATCCCATCTGCCAAAACTCGGAAAGCCCAAGAAACGGACCTTATCTCGCGATACCAGCGCCAATATCACATCAATGAAATGATTGCCGATCAGATTCCAAACGCACTTTGGTCCTATATCTTGGCTGCAAAATTGGACCAATCTTGAAGAAGGATACATAAGGACCGGATTGTAAGAGTTTCTGTGAAATATAAGGATTCTGTGGTCTCTTGTTCAATAGAACTGGCTCCGGACACTTACGTAGGGGTCCAGGTTTGTAGAATGATGTGAATCATGTGTTTTGGCTTTATTTGGCTTAGGTCGAGGGGCTACATTCCTTTAGTGAATAAACCTGGTTCGGCATTGATGGGTCGAGCGCATAGGAACAGAAGATGTAGAAGTTCAGTTATGCCAAGTTTATGAGGGTAGGCGGAAAAGTATCCTGAGAGTTATGTCTCTCTTCATCTCTCCCTACTATCCCTCTGTTGTGTTAGAAGGAGACTGCAAATGCTAAGAAATAAACGTGACTTAGAAAACGGACCTCTATGACCATCAATACATCTGTGAGAAGCCTTATAAGAAACATTTGTGGTACATCGATCTTCTTAAGGTGATTATCTTGTGTTGCAATGGAAAAGGGTGTAGTTTTCGTCGTTTTCGGTTCTGATACCTCACCGGAGATGAGGACAGAACCGAAGTGAGGCTTACCATGTTATGTACGTTCAAGCCGTGGAAAGAATAACGCCTTGACCAATTATAGCTAACTCTTTGTCAGATGGCCCTGCATTCTCAACGAGCATGATGAGTACCTCCCTTGGCTCTCACCCACTTCGAGTCACTTCCGTCCTATTTATCCATCATCTCTGTTTCTTCCCTATCCACCCTACCTCTTCCTTACCCAACATAATCATCAACGATTCCGGCATCGGAAACGCTTCATCGATGGAAGATGACGAGGAGATTGGTACTAGTGGTAAAATGTAAGGTGAAGGAGGTGCATATCCAACATTGAGAGCAGTATACATATATCTCGCGGATGCGGGATGGGACGGTTGTTTTGGAGGAATTAAGAAGGAGATAAAGCCTACTCCTCAGGATCGCTTGAAAAGTGATGCAAATATTCTTCCTCTTTTGCCTGCCATTCTTTAGCATCCGTTTTCTTTTTAGTTTCATGTGAAATGCTAGTATCGAAGACAGATTCATGCATTTCATGAACTCTTCCTCAAGTGCAACTCCCCCGAATTCAAAGACCCCGAAACTGTGCGCGATCAAGTTGGTTTCCTAACCCCAGTGTAATGGTTTCGCGAGGATCAAAGAGAAATTATTGGATGGAGTCAAAGTCGTGCGTGCATGCGTATTATCATGAGTCATTTTTCTCGTGTTTCCCAATATTGTAAAGCGCAGAAAAAAGGCTTGCAAGGTGACGATGTAGGAGTATTGGTTGGTTTTGTTTATTTTCATCACGTTGCTGCCGAGGTGATCAAGGTTGTTTTGTTGCTGGACATTAGAAACTGTCTTTATCTGCATTTGTACTGGTCGTATTAGTATGGACATTCAGAAAACTTACCGAAGAAATTGGAGTAATAGATGCAAAATGCAAAACTAGAGACCAAGAATAAATAATAACCGCTTCTTACATGAAGGTATCGTCATCATCAATATTCAAATGACTCCTCAGGACCGCAGATGAGAAATTTGTTGATGAAAAGTGTCCTAAAAATGGCAAAAAAGGTATCACATGAGGGTTGGGCACTTATAGTAGTGCGTGGTGGCGGCGGGAGAGAGTAAGATTGCCCAAGGCATACTAACTGCATGCTGTTACTCTGCTGACTCTGCAGAAGCATGGAATAAGGCCCGACCATCCATAGTCGCAATCCCACGCCTGGCAACCGGCAAGTGAGTATGACATGAACTAATAAATTTACTACTACACTATTTTTATGAATTATTTAAAATCCAACGGATGACGTTGTTGTTGTTTGTCTAGAATCGGGTGATATATTTGGTTCCGTCATGGAAGCCGTATGGAAGATGCCCGTATGTATGGATATAGTGTGAATGGAATATGCATGGGGGGTGAGTATGAGAAGCGAGGAATGGCATGCATGGGTGTATAGAGGGACATGCATGCATGGAATCGGTGAGGTAGTCACTTTAGGAATAATCCCACCTCAGCAGCCACTGTAATGGAATTTGTTGACGGGTTCTTGTTTATGCCCTGAGCTCGCTCAAGTGAGACAACCACACCCTCTGTTTCCCATATTCTCTTTTGAATTCCTTGTCAACTCCTACTGTATACTCCTGCACACCTTCCGCACCCAGTCCCAGCCGTACCCAGCACTCTGAGCACTAGGAACTACAAACTTCGCCTTCGACGTCCCTTTCTTTGTACCACCACCAGCCACTCCCAGCGGCAGACACATCGATAGTTAGACTGCCTTGTATACATACGCTAGTTCTTTGCATAGACATTGGGCTTGACGGTGAGTGCTCTTATCCTTTTTTAGAGAAGTGAAATGGCGAGTAGTGGTAAAAATATCCCCGTCTGCACCAGTCGACTGCCCCTGGCGGATGGAGAAAACAAGGGGACCATTAGTGGCAGCCTTTGTTTCTTCCGCTACCGTAGTCATCGCTATCTTTACGCCTCCATTCTTTCCTTTTTCACCATAATCCACCTACCTCCATCCCTACCACAGCCCCTCCCAACCTATCTGTTTTGTGCTCTTGCCATTGTATTCTGCTGCTGGACAATTTGCTAATCAACACCCGTTGCGGAGTAGCTCTTACGTAGGAATCGGAGTTTGTAACTACGCTTTTTTCCACGCTGGAGAACCTTTGCAGGAGCTTGAAGGTGAGTACGTTGTGTCTATTTTGGTTTTCGACTCTATCGAGAGAGTCTGTAGCTTGTACGATGGTGGATTCTCGGTGCGTCGTGGGGTGTTGTGCACTGGTGTTGTGCGCTACGACTTGAGCTATTTATGCAGCTTGAGCCTTCACGCCCAAAAAGGGTACAAAAATACCGTCTCTCACCAGCATTGCCACAGGCTACAGTCAGTCGAGCTGATTTTGGCGTATTGGATGGCCAATCGCACCTCGATGCCTTTGCTTGTACCGTTGAAAGGCTTTGTTTATTTATTTCAGTGCTAGAGTGTATTTCTCTTCTCCAAGTCACTTGAGTTCTTTATTTGTCAACATTTCCGCCGGCCTTCATTCCTAGCAACCCATTTGAACAACGGCTAACTCCATCTAGCTCTTACCTAGAACCACCGAAGGCAACTATGCCTGGAGCTTTGACTAAGTCATACGGTAACCCCTCTCCAACACGTACATCCCCTCAAAAAACATCATCATCCCGCTTCTACCCCACTCCTGCCTCCATGTCGCCAAACACCACTTCTAGCTCCTCCACCCTCAACTACCCTCCCTCTTTTGACCCTCACCACACCTCTTCCCGATATCCGTTGACAACTCATTTTGCCCCTTATTCCCCCTACCGACCTGGCGAATATGGTCGGTCTGAACGGGGTTTGGCAAGTGAGAGGACGAGAATCGAGAGGAAATTGTTTGCGGATGGGCAAGAGGAAGATGGGGAGGTAAGAAGAGGTAGAGGAAGCTCGCCTTTGGCGCCGGCATTCGAAGCAAAGATGGTTTTGCGAAACGGTGCAAGCATTGATTTGATCTCTTGGTGAGTATCTCTCTCCCCCCTTGGACCTTTTGACTAGAGCTGACTTCCCACTCAGGCTCCGAACAAACTTCCATCATGTCCCGCCGCCGCACACACCTCTAGTTCCGTCCATGCCGCTTAATGGCATCCGTCACCTCATCCTTGAACGTTTTCCCCGCGCGCCTGAAGCCCAAGAGATCCACAAGGCCGTCCTCGCCGCTTTCCCCCATTCTCAGTGGGACTATCCCCCTCCTGAATCGTCTGAGCCTCCTACCATCCGAGGTCTTATCTGGCACGGGAAAGATATCGTTAACGATGATGAACTCGATGATAGACCCCGCTCGGCGCCCAAGGATGTTGCAGCGCATACCCGCAGTAGACTATCGGGAGATATCATTACGACCGCAAACTCAAACTCGACATCGAAAGGAAAACAGCCGTCAAGGAGCCCGACGCTATCTACGCTTGTTTCACCCATCTCTAGCTCCAAACGACACTTGCCAGATACCCCTGCACGTTCAGTGTTGGAAGAATTTGCAGAGATTGCCACATTGGCGGAGAAGACACCTGTTAGCCGTACGAAATCCTTACCCGGAGAACCGCTCGCAGCATCCCCGGAGCAAGAAGTAGCGCATCTTTCCCATAACCCGTTTGAGCAAAGTATGCTTCTCAGAGGCCGAGGAAAACGGCGAGCAAGCCAATCGCCTGAGCGAGGACATCGTAGACGCGCAAGTACACCAGACAAGCTTCACGGCTTGTTGGCAGCTGCCGAAGCAGTGGAAGGATCACCCATCACTTCTGTTCTCGGCCACAAACGTCGAAGGACTATCGGCGGCCCCGCACCGGCAAGGGAGATCATGTCTTTTCCTCGACGGGCAATGTCTTCTCGGGGAACCATGTCACCTCCTCCCACTCGCGGACTGGCGATACTACCCCACGTCGAAGAGAATATCGATTATCTCGTCCCGTTAAACGATACTGCCTCTGCCGGTTCAAGGATCTCGGAGGAAGATGCAGCTTCAAATGCGTTACCTTCAATTGCGGGTGCGTCTACAGCGAGAAGGGCACCGACGTCGTCTTCGACGGCATCGCAATCATCTGCGATTTCGCACCATCTTGTGTCTGCGCCGATTGCGGGGTCTTCTGGGTCTATGCACTCTTACCCACACGACCACATCCGTGGTCACGGCCACTCCCTTTCCCATTCTCACTCGCATCCCCACGCCCATCACCATTCCTCATCCCAAACCCAACAGTTTTCGCCTAACCTCCCTCGCGTACACGCTCCCCGAACAGGCGGCGGCGGCCGTAAAGTCAATGAACTCCCTACTGAAGGCGAACGACCCGGATACGACTGCAAGCCGCCCTATCCGTACCATGAAATGATTCGGCATGCGATTGAGAATGCGCCTGATAGGAAGCTACAGTTGAATCAAATTTATGCAAGTATCGCGGAAAGGTTTCCGTTTTTCAAGACGTTGGATGAGAAGAAGACGGCTGGGTGGCAGAATTCGATTAGGCATAATCTTAGTTTGAAGTGAGTCTTTTTCCTCCTTCTCTGTAAATCTGTAACAGGTATAGAGAACTGACGGTATCACTTTCGCTTCTTATAGGAAAATGTTTGTAAGAGTTAACAAAGTCGATGGAGTACCAGATGACTCGGGCGGTAAAGGCGGTTGGTGGACAGTCATACCTGGTGTACCAGACGAAGGCCGACCGGGACGAAAAGCTAAAGCGCGCAAAGCCAAATTGGAGAAGGAAGCAGCATCAAAGGAAGCAGGCTCGCGTGTGGGGAAGGAGAACGATGCCAGGGGCTTGGGTATGGGTGGAAGGATGGGGATGGGAATGGGAAATGTTTTGCCGCCGCCGGATGGACATGCGCAACTACCGCCGGGTGTGGCCCCTATAAGCTCTGGAGCAGGTAGCGAGCTAGGTCAGAATTACGCACGCAGTAACGGTAATGGTCATAGTCATGGTCATGGTCATGGGCAAGGACTAGGGTCCGGACAAGGGCAGGGACAGGGGGCGTTGCATGAGAAATGGGTAGAAGGGAATCGGGGACAAGAGGGCTCGGTTGATGAACTAGAGGATGATGAGCTTTACGGCCAGCCATGAGTGTGAGGAGGATGAAAAGAGATTAGGGGGCCGGAGGAGAAATTTTGTTTTGTGAAGGTTCCTTGTAAGGGCGGATAACAACAAGACAAACGGAAAAAAGACAAACAATAAAAGACGTGTTTATTTTTTCTCCTTTCCTGAACAACCGTTTTTGTTGAGTGTATATACTGGTTTTACTTGTTATCATTCTTCCAGTTTATTTTTTTCTCATCTTCCTTTCTCTTTTACATACATCTCTTATCTCTCCTCCTCTTCAGCCGGAAACAAAATGAGCAAGGGCTTTCTGCTGTAGGTGTAAGGTATTTTTTGAATTGATATACACAAAAGGAAATGCAGTTTTACAAAATGGAAATGAAAATATAAATGATTCTGTTGAGTCTTGACTATCATGCTGCCGATTTATTCCGTCGGTTACTGGTACACGCATTATCTACTTCTATTCACATGCAGCGTTTCTCACATCTACAAATGTTTACAAGGTATGATGGCCCGCTTAATTATGCCTTCGGTAGTGAAGGAGTATTTGTTCCTTTCTTTTCTCCCTTCTGTGAGTCCTACTTTTGACTGTCGAGATTACGAGGAGAGGAGAGGAGGGATGGATGTAGAAGAGGTTAGAGGCTAGAAGAGGAGGGCGAAGATTTTACCGGTCATATTATTATCCTCTGTATCTACATGCAGCTATACCGAGGGTAGAGTATTGTCGCAAGACAGTGCTTATTCATTGATTGTACTTCTATGTGTGCAGCAATACGTACAAATATTGACATAACTCGGTACGTTCGAGTTTTTTTTGTTAATTGTAGATGGTCATAACTGGTCGTCAAGTGGTCGCTATTTGTCTTCGTTCTCTTTTACAATGCCCATTCTTTCTCTATTTCAACTTCTCTCTGAGACTCCCCAGCTTCCGGATTTATTCGTCATTTTATTACAACTATTAACCTTTCAGTTTTACCCAATTCAACGACTTGCCCTTGCCATGACAAAGAAAGGCAATCGAGTTTAATGCTGTAGAATGTGAAGGAGAGAAAGGGCAAGTCAACAAAGGTCATAATCCACATATGCAGCAGTGGGAGATGGTATGTAGGTGTAAATTCGGTCTTGGTTGGAGCGCCTATTGATAGGCTTGGAAAACGAAAAAATCCATACATACAAGCCAAGTCTAGAGGAAATTCGATTGAAAGGTCGTAATTAGATCGTAATTATAAATGATCATATCCTGTAAGTATATCACGCGGAGGTATCATCAGAGTGAAATCCCCTTCCTCGTTTACCGATATATACTTCTTCATCACCATCCGGTGCAGGTCGTTTCCTCGTGAACATGCTCATCCAACCGCTCGAAGATTTTTCGGGCTTCTTGATGGCCGATTTCTCGGAATTGATCGCTTCTTCTATTCTCACTGACTCTCCTGCGTTCCCATGTCCGTCACTGTCACCTTCTCGTTCATCACTGTGTCCTTCCCCTCCTTCTCCCCTAATCTCCTCCTCTTCTTCCATATCAATATCCTCAAGCACGCCCGCCACTTCCTCTTCCTCCGAAGGCGGCACCTCCAACAGGTACCTCTTTACATCAAGTAACTCACCCTTCTCCACACAATCTAAAACCCATTCTTCAGAAACCACTACTCTCCATTCCTGTCCTCGCACTGATCGTACAGCTTCAATGTGATCGGGGTTATTTATAGGAGAAGAAGGGGGTAAGGGCAGGACGAGAAATCCAGCGAGAGTTGGGGAAGTGAGGATACCGCCACCGGCGTGCTACAATTACAGTTGCGGGAAAGGGATTATCAACATTATGGACAAATCATGGAAGATATCCAAAAAAAGAGAAATAGATGGATAGATAGGGATATGGGAAGTGGGAAGGAACTTACGGTGATGACGATTTCCAGCGTTCGCGCCCTTGACCCACCGTATACCCAGAAGCTCAACGGTACTGCACCAGCTACCGTAAACAGTCCTGCACCCTGTGTATCGCCCAAGCGTTCTTCCCCTTTTCCTTTATCAATACTTTCAATTTTGCCCGCTTGCGAACCGTTCTGATCGACTTTAATCTGATCCTTGTCCTTCTCTTTCTCCTGCATTGGCACTGATACTTGACTAGCGGTCGTTGAGCTGGAAGCCAACGTCCTAGATGAAAGGTTATGTGGACTTGCTGATGGAGAGGAAATAGGTGGCATGCGGAGGAACAAAGGAGATGGGATAGTTGAAGTGTGGGCGTCTGGGCGTACACGAGGAACGTGGGCGACTTGGCCGGGAGATGAGGGTAATATTTGCTCGTGCTCCGTAGATGATCCCGCAGCACGGTCCGAACTTGCCATTGTGGACTGCAAAGGCTGCAAAGCCTGAACAGATCGGACAGATGCGTTTGGCGAGGATAATGATGACAATGACGCTAGTGTTTGGGAGGGCGGTAAAGGAGACTGCATCGATCCATTGTTTACAAGCGATAAAGCTTGTTCATGAGAGGCACCAGGGGTGGTCAAGACATCGGGGCTGGAAGCAAGGCCGAGAGTATCGGATTGTGGAAATGGTAGAGATGAAGGTAAATGGAAGGAATCAAATGGTTCAGAACTTTGGGAGGGATGATCGGGCTGGATAGGCTGAGTGAGTTTCGCGTGTTCGGGTCGAGCAGGATGGATAGACAAAGGCAAAGTGTCGACCACTGGTAATGAAAAGTGCAATGATCCCTGAGACGAGGAGAATGTCTCAGCCTCCGCGTCGGGTATGACTTTGGGCTTTTCCTTTTCCTTTTGCGATTGTCCTTTTTGATCAACTTTGTTTTTCTCCCCATGTTCACCTTGTTCAACATTAAGGTTGGCATCGATTTTCTCCTCCTTTGCTTCATCTGTTCCGTTCCTCCAATTTTGGTCGCGATTTTGATTTTCGCTCTTCAACTGGAGTTTGCCCTTCTGCGATTCGACCTTTGCGATCTGGGCACCGTTCTGTATTTCTTTACCCTTTCCTTTCTTTTTCCCAGCATTCTTCTTTCGTCCCTTGACGCTGTTGTCCTTCTTGTCCTCAGATTTGACCTGGCTTTGAATCAGACTCTGATTCGTGCCCTTGCTGTTCTCCGCCCTGGCGCCCGCTCCCATAACAGCCTCCTTGTTCTTCACATCGAGCTGATGCTGATGCTGATCAGTCCCTGCCCCTGTTCTTGTTCCTGTCAAAGTCGGAATCGTCGTGCCTTGATTCACTCCCCGGCCAGTGTTCACAGCGGTGCTGCCCTTACTCTGGCTCGACAACGGTTTGACGGGAGGTGTAGGATGGGTTGAGCGAGCGGCTTGAGAGGCTTGGGGAGCTGGGACGTTTTGAGGAGAGCGATGGGACGATGGTTGGGTACGCTGCTGTAATTGTGAATGTGACTGTGACTGTGACTGTGACTGGGATTGAGTCTGAGGCTGCAGAGGCACCGTCTGTGACTGTCGCACAGTTTCGGATGCACTATGAGGCGGACTGGGTGGGTACTGCACGTGTGTCTGAGGCGGTTGGGATAACGGTAATACGACTGGTTGCGCCGGTTGAGATAACCTCGACGAAAAATTCGGTGATCGAACCTGTGCTGCAGATGGTCCAGGGGCAGGTGTCATCCTTCGATGCGGTGCTCCGTGTCCGGAGAGAGGGACTGCGACTGGGACAGATCGCACTGTTGTCTGTGGGCGCGCAGATGCAGATGCAGACGCAGATGACGCAGACGCAGACGTAGACGCAGACTCAGGCGTGGACGTAGGTTGGGTGGGTTGGGCGAATTGGGATGATGGAGAAGGTTGAAGAGGTAGTTCGGATGGCCTTGATGGTAGTCTTGAATTCAGGAGTGGTCCAGTGATCGGTCGTGTGGGCTGGGATGGTCTTGAGGTCTGAGGAGGTAACGATGATGTAAAAGTTGCTTGGGATGCGTTGGGTAAGTGACCAAGGCCGATCTGGTTCTGGTTCTGGTTCAAAGTCTGCGCTTGCGTCTGATTCGCGGTAAGCGAGTTGTTGGAAGTAGGCATATCTGGTACGCCAGGCGTAGGGGGTGTGTTGGGGCGAGACGATAAGTGTTCTTCGCCAGCTTGCGAAAATCGTGGGTATGAGTCTTGATATGCATGTGTTAGTGGAGATGGTGAGCGTCGTCTTGCGGGAGGAGGAGGTGAATGGGATGGTCGACGATTTCGCCTAGACGGTTGGCCAATCGGGGGAGATGCCAATGGCGACCTGGATCTAGAGCTACTAAACCTAGGATCCATAGCTCCTTCCCTCTCGCGTGGCTGGCGAGGTGGTAACCTCTGATTATCATAGTTTGGTCGCTCCCTCTGAGATTCGTGTCGTTGATCTTCGTATTGACGTCCAGCAGGTCTTGAAGGTAATGATAAATCAAGTGGGGAGGAGGTTGTGGTAGAGGCTCTCGGTACTGGTTGAGTCAGCGGTTCGCCACCATCACCGCCAGTGGGCGGGGTAGGAAGTGGTTGGCTGGATCGAGAGAATGGACGCGTGGGAAGAGGGGAAAGTTGAGGTGGCATTGGCGGAGTTGGGGGTCGTTGAAGGAGCTGTTGAGCTGGGGGAGGTGATTGCGTAGGTGATTGCGGTTGCGATTGCGATTGCGGATCGACATAAAAGTGAGAAGATCGATGTTGATCATCCACACCGTCTTCATTTAGAGTATTACTCGACGACTCTCCATGCTGAGCCAAAGAGATAGAGGGTGATTTGATCCGGGAAAGGAGATTACCAGGACTAACAACAGTTTCTTGGATGGTTGGTGACCCAATCCGGGATAACAAGTCATTGGAACCGATAACATCTCTTGATGTTTCTCCATCCGGAGGTGTGGAGATGGACGATGATCCAATGCGCGCGAGAAGAGAGGGCGGAGCAGAAGCAGCAGAGGGGACGGATGGAAGAAAAGGTCCATTTGCAAGGGAAGGATCAAAAGTCACTCTATTCAGACATCAGTTTCTATTCCAGACTCCCAAAATAAAGATGATATACGTACTTGACTTCCCATCCTCCAAACCCTTCTCTTTCGTCGATCAACCTTTTCTTCGCAATACACTCGTCAACCCATTCCTCTCTGAGCACATATTTCCTGTTTATACCAGATGAAAACTCGTTGGCTGGAAAGTCTCCTTTCACTTTGGCGAGATGTTTAATCACATTTGGCGTCGTCCAATCGCCGGTGATGGAGCATTGGTGGAATGTCTCGGTGCCTGTTGCGGCGAGGGCAGTGTAGTTTTTGGGGCAACTGGAGTCGAGGCGGACAATGATGTAGACTACTTTAGGGCGGAGCGGATCTGGAAAGGCTGTTCCCTTGCCTTTTTCCTAATATCATTTTCGACGTCAGCCTTCTTGAAAAAGGAATAAAAAATATAAAAAATAGACGCACCCTGATTAGAGACATCAGACGAGTCTTACTCGGGCCCCCTGCTTGGATAATGTCTTTTGCCAGGAAGAATCCACGGTCGTGGAACACGGGTTTGCGCACAGATGGAGTGGGTGCAGGGGAAGACGGTCGTGGAGGAGAAGCAGGATGAGCTGGGCGAGGAGGAGCGGCCATCCGCATTTTGAGCTTTGTAGCGCCTTCTCTTTCCTTCCTACGTCGTTCCTGCTCCAGCTCTTCCATGCGTTGTTCAAGCTCTCTCTCCAGCCTTTGCTGTTCCCTCTCCAACTCGTCTCTTTGCCGTTCCATCTCCAGTTCGTCTCTACGTCTTTCGATCTCTCTTTCTTTTCTGCGTCGTTCGAGCTGCTCGCGCAGGTCGATCTCCCTTCTAGGTTGCGCTGCTCCTGAGGACTCTGATGCGGGATACCGGCGGTACGTGTCTTGCGCGGTCCATTGCCCCCCATAGTCGTGCATACGTGTGCTCAGTTCTCGGGAAGGCTGGCGAAGCGCTGGATCACTGTAGTACGGACGCGGATGTGTGGGAAGCGGAGGATAGGGCGCTGGGCGGCTGGGGTCCACCGGATCCCTGTCGGATGGATAATGGCTCATGGGCTGGTGGAGATGTGGCTTTCGTTTATGCCTGCAGTGCTGGGGAAATTGGAGCAAATCGCTGGGAAACACGGGCCTGAACCTGGCTGACAACGACATAATCTTTGCAGTTGCGAGATCTGTTCTCATTTACGTAATATTGGACCTTTGTCTATTTGTGTGCTGCATGAATGACTCTGCTTGTCCCGCACAGGATGGCGTATGGAGGCTGTGGCCGTGGATACAGTATCCAGCTCAAATGCAGTACATTTCGTTGCGTCTCTGGCTTTCCTCTTGACGCATTCTACATCCTCGTTTAGCCCCAATACAGCATATTCCCCGGTCCCACAATGTCAGACTCTGAAGACGACTTCATGTCCGATAAATTCCTCGTCGACGCCCCTCCGCCCGAACCGCTCAACTACTCTGCCCGCCGAGCCAAGGAGTCGCTCAAGTCACAGCGCTCGGGCCAGGCGAAGAACCAGCTAAAGCTGAAAGACTTGGAGGAGCAGCGGAGGAGAGAGGGCCTGGAGACTAGCTTGTTTGAACGGTTTGGGGATGATCGGGGGAAGGGTGGGGATAAGGAGGAGGCGCGGGAGGCGGAGAAGGGAGGAAACAAGGCGATGGAGATGATGATGAAGATGGGCTGGAAAGTGGGCCAAGGTTTGGGCAAGAAGCGGTCACCGTCGCCGCCTTTACATCTTGCGTCTTCCTCCAGAGGCGGCATAGGAAGCAAACGGCCACGTCTGGACGACGGACAGGAGGAGAACGAAAATGGGCATCAAGAGAGTCTGGAGAGAGAACGAGAACGAGAACCCACCCGTCCTCGAAACGAACCAATCCGAATCTCACTCTGGGCCCGGCGCAAAGGTCTGTCCGCCCGCTCCCCGTCCCCGCCGCCTCTACCGCTCAACACGGCGAACCGGAACCCAGACGCTTTGGATACTGCGAAAATGGAGCAGCTCGGGCGGGCGACGGAGGGGTTCAGGGACCGGCAGAGGGTGGAGTGGGCAGAGAAGGAGAGGGAAAGAAAAGGCAAAAAGGCGAGGGAGTTGTTGGTGGAGATGGATCGGGAGAAGGGGGTCAAGGTATGTGTTACCCTCTTGCATCTTTGCGCCAGAAACAGAGCAAGACTGATGCTCGACAACAGTTCCATCCATTACACGTCCTCCCCTCCGATCCGCTCGGCACGCTCCCCCGCCCATTACTTAAACTCATTTACCCTTCCCAACTGGACCTCCTCTCACCCTCACCCTCGTCCTCACCCTCCCGATCTTTACCCAAGTTGTCCTCGTTTGGAAAGGAAGAAAACATCTCTGCTGCGGAGAGATTGAGAGAGCAGATGAGGAGAGATATGTTGACTGACCTTGATCTCGGAGCAGACCGCGGAGAAGAAGACGAAGAAGGGGTGCTAAGATTTGGTGTGGAAGAGAGTAGGGTTGAGCGGCTCCGGCGAGAAGGAGAAGGAGAAGGAGAGCAACACGAACACAAGGAAGAGGTGGATTATAAAGATGTAGACTGGGAGGAGATGGTGCCAGGGACAAAGCGGGTACTTTCCATGGACGTGAGTAGCTCCTTATTCTCCTTCTTTTTCTTTCAAACGTCTTCAACCAACTAATACCGCCCAATCCCTTCTTGCAGCCCGCAACGTACCTAACATTCACAGTCGACCAACTTCGACATGAACATCTCTTTTGTTTTTGGTGTGCGTACAAATACAAGTCGTATGAAGAGATGGAGGGGCCTGGAGGATGTCCGGGAGAGGAGGAGGATGATCACTGAGCATTGGACTATGAGTCATTGCAATGGTGTGGCGCCCTTCACTCTTTTTTTCCTTTTTTTGGGGGGGGGGTGATCGAAGCGTATATCGGTCAATGGTTGTAGCAGTACATGCTATAGCATTTTTCCTTAGCATCATGGTCGTCTAACAATAATCTCATGCAGGGCATCGACTTTCGCATTTGTACAACCTCTATCAGTTCAATCGAAAGAGTCTGTTCCACTTCAATCATTCCATTATCCGCCAAACTGCTCGAATCGCAGTACCGTTATCCCATCGTCACCATCAATCCGATGAAATCAAAATTGACGAATATTCAATATCGCGAAGCCAGCTCTTTCCGTCTCTTCCTCTCCACTCTCAGGACACCTTCTTCCAGATCCTCCATCTGGTGATGTAAGTCAATGAATAATTCCGATACCGTAGACATCTTTTTTTTTTAAAAAAAACCTTTGGAGTCAGTTTCTGCCGCCTTTGGATCGGGGAGGGACAATCGCGCTGGATATAGAAAAGGACGTACGAAATCGTTATACCGCAAGAGCAGCTGTCCGACATTCCTTCGCGCGTCTTCTACCTTGTCGGATTCTTCAGATACTTCCTGTATGGCTTGAATCAAGTTTGGTCTTAACGGTAAAAGCTCTTTAAACATTCTTTATGGTCAGCTACCACACCAGTCTTCGGTCCATCATTTCTTTTTTTCCAGCAGGATTGGACATGTAAAGTAAGAAGATCAAAAATGAGATTGAAAAGCCCGACAGCACCCAGGCTCATAACGACAACTCGAAAGAAGACACAAAAAGGGACTCACGTTCAAGCTCCCCACTGCCTTCTACCTGTCGATTCTTCAAAATCTCAATCTCTCTCAAGTCCCGTTCAGCTCCGCGGATGTCAGAGGCAGCTTCGAGGATCATGGCGAGCTTTACAGAGTCTGGAAGGAGGGATGATTCGTGGATCGGTGTTGGCCTTGGTGTTGAGTTAGGTTCCTCAGTGGATGGGGTTGCGTTTGGGTCTGGTGCCGAAGAATTGGGGGATGGCCCGGTGGCAGTAGGTATTGCGAGAAGGGGCAGGTATTGCTCATCTATACGATATAGCACGTACGGTTGCAATTGAAGAAGAAGAAAAAAAAAAGGTTTCCCACCACAATTACGTCAAATCAGCCTTGAGCTTTAAAAGTCCTTATTTTCCCCAGAAACATGGTATCAAAGGGAGAGATACGTACACCCTTCAAGAAGTCGCTTTACACCATCGCTCGATTCACCTAGCTGGTGCAGCCCTTGTGCGACGCTGAGTATCCGTCGAGTGACCGCCGGGGTGGAAAGCGCCGACGGTGATGTTGAAGAGAGAGAGTCGGGGTCGGAAAGGAGTGAAGGTGGGACGCCGAATAATTGGGCTTCAAGGGTCCGAAGTCTTAGTTCGAGTGGTAGAAGGGAAGATGTCATAGCGAAAATGAAGGAAATATGCAGTAAAGTACGATGAAAGAGATCAATGAAATCAAACGTCGAGGGCGAGCTGTTCAGAGTGAATTTATGGTATACTCGGTACTGATTGACGCGTCGCGCCTGTTCCTGTAAACAGTCTCGGGTGACTTGAGCGCAGTACTAAGCATAATTACACACGAATCTCTTCCAACAAGAACGACGAAGGATCTCATATAAACATGCTTGGACTTGTATTTTCATAGATGCATATAATTCAATCCTCTATAGAAGCAAAAAATAACAATTCTCACAACTACTAACATGAGAATTGTATATCTAAGTACGTCACAAATTCATAGTCCATAATCCATACGCTGGTAATTCGTGATATTGTTATATTCCAATAACCACGTTCTTATCTTTCGTCTCTCCCTCGCCATGTAATTCTGAAATCTCCTTGTTGGTTGAAAATAATTGTTTTTGCTATATATGAAAGAAAGACACATGAGTCCC